>NW_027224195.1:0-15710 GCF_028538775.1 Myotis yumanensis
GGTGAAGGAGGGAGAAAGAACCAGAAACACGTGGTTGAAGCATCCCAAGGCAGTGGAATCCCACGGGAAGGGGAAGTGCTGGTGGCCAGTCCCTGTTCGCTGGCAAACGCCAGCAGCCACCACTGCCTGATCTGCCAGTGCCACGGCGGCTGCCAGGTAAGTCTGGAATCTGGAAGTTCTCTACTCAGCAGATCCACCCACTGCCGCTTCCTCTGGCCAGACTGTTCGAACATACACAAGCCCAGAACAGTTCTGAGGCATGGCTGCCGCCTCTCCTCCAGCTGTTCCCTCTCTCAGCCAGGCAACATCTCAAAGGCTTCCCCAGCAGCCTTAGCATCTCAGTCCTCCAGGAACTGATGCCTCTCTATCCCTCTGCTGACCTTTCTGTCCAGCCCCCAGGCACAGGTTCCCCAGATGGTCTCATCCAGCCCCACATCTCCTCCTTCCCAAGCTCCAGGATGAGTACCCATGGATCCCTCAAAGCTCCTTGAGGCGCCTGGCTTGTTTGGCTCAATGGATAGAGCGTCGGCCTGGGGACTGGAGGGTCCCAGGTTTGATTCCGGTCAAGGGCATGTACCTTGGTTGCGGGCACACCCCCAGTGGTGGATGTGCAGGAAGCAGCTGGTCGATGCTTCTCTCTCATCGATGTTTCTGACTCTCTGTCCCTCTCCCTTCCTCTCTGTAGAAAATCAATAAAATATATTTAAAAAAAAAAAAGCTCCTTGAGGCTAGAAGTGGGGAGGGGTCAGACCCACACTTCCTCTGCTGCCATATTCGCCACATCTCTCTGCCGCTGCTCCTACATGAATGTCCAACTCAGATTCCGCCATGAGGGTCCCCCTGTCCTCAAGGACTGGCTCCCCTTTTAGAATAGCCACAGATCATGGGCACGACCACATCGTGCAGTGCTCTCTGTAGCCTCCTGTTAGCCAGTAAGTTTCTGAAGGGTGGAAACCACACCACCTACTTCTTGAACTAAACCCCCCGCCCCCGCCCCCGGCAAAGTCCTGCTTACTGTATTATCAGACCCAATCTACACCGCCTCCCTGCTCCAATCTTTGGGTGCCTCTTGGGAGGACCTCATGATGGGCTGCCTTTCCTTGCCAATCCACATACACTGAGCCCTGACTGCACAGCAGGCCCTGTGCCAAGAGATGCTGTACTGTCATTCAGAGAAAAGATATTCAGAGTTCACCAGAAACATTGAACTCGGTCTAAGCCTTAAAAAATCTCACAGGAGGCCCCAGCTGGTTTGGCTCAGTGGATAGAACGTTGGCCTGTGGACTGAAGGGTCCCAAGTTTGATTCTAGTCAAGGGCACATGCCCGGGTTGCGGGCTTGATCCCCAGTAGGGGGCGTGCAGGAGGCAGTTGATCAATGATTCTCTCTCATTATTGATGTTTCTATCTCTCTCTCCCTCTCCTTTCCTGTCTGAAATCAATAAAATGTGTGCGTGTATACACACACACACACACACACACACACACACATATGAATCTCACAGGAGACGTCACACCTCTGTAAGTGATAAGTGACCTGATCAAAGGTGTGTAGAAACAGGTGCTGCTGATGGGAGTGGAAACATGGGGTAACTTGGCAGAACCAATCACCACTTTACAAACACATCTATTCTGCTATTCCACCGTCTATTCCACTTACATTCATACAGGGCCATATGGACATCCACTGCAGCCATTTCTCACGGGGAAAAAACTGGAAACAAGCTAAAAGTCCATCAACAAATGAGCTATGGTGCGAGCATCCAATGGACCAGTTATCAAAAATAATAAAGAGCTCTCTGTGCTGATATGAAAGGATCACCAGGCATGAGTGTGTGAAAAAAAGTCACAAAATGATACATACAATGACCTCTTTTTATAGCAATAATAGCTGGGGCGGGGGGGGGGGGGGGGTGGGGGGGGGAGGGACAAAGGGGACTTTCCCCTTTCACTTGTACGTGTACGTATACACACTTTGAAGATCTTTGAGTTTTTACTAAAGTAACAGAACAAAAGTACAAAGTGATGCTGGAGCCAAGACACGGACAGCATAACTGGGTGCTTCCCACAAACTCCTCTCAAACTGCAAGAAGGGCCACTAAGTGAGGGAAAAAGCACATCTTTTCTCTCGTTGGTCTCGTTGGTCTAGCATGACGTCCCAGAGACCAAGATTCAAGCCCAACTCTGCTATGACTGTTTGGATGACCCTGGGGAGCCACTGAGCTTGCTCAGAACAGTTTTCCCATTTGTACTGGACGGCAGAGGAAGAGAACATGGGCTTGAAGACCGACAGACCAACCCTACCACCCACAGGCTGTGATCCTAGACCAGTGGTCGGCAAGCTGCGGCTCGTGAGCCACATGCGGCTCTTTGGCCCCTTGAGTGTGGCTCTTCCACAAAATATCACACTCGGGCACGTACAGTGCGATTGAAACTTCGTGGCCCGTGCGCAGAAGTCGGTATTTTGTGGAAGAGCCACACTCAAGGGGCCAAAGAGCCGCAGTATGCCGACTACGGTCCTAGACTAATCACTGACCCTCTCAAAGTCTCCGTTTCCACTTATTATTTCAAAAAGGGGCGAGGAGATAATATCACTTACCCTCCCAGGAGGTTGCAGGGATAAAATGATAAGATATACAAAGTGTTCAATACAGTGCCTGGTGCATAACACGTGCTCAGCCAACAGCAGCTGCTACATTACTGCTGAGTGAGGGAAGGACATTGGCGCTGCCTACACAGTGCGTGCAGGGGATGATCTAACGGCCGTGTGCTGGGAAGGAGTGCGGAGGAGAGTGGGACACAAAAGAGAGGGGCGCTTACATAAGGAGTCCTCCCCACCCCAAGCCTCCGCTACCTACAGCTAAGACCCCAGCGGGGAGAACTGTGTTGCTGTCTTTACTCGTCCTATGGACAAACTACGAGTCAGTTACTAATCTGGGTCCCCACCTCACACAGATGGGCAACAGCACATCAGAAGGAGAAAAGACGGGCTGGGAGAAGACACCGACTTCTGCTAGTAACACCCAGCGGAGGAACCCCGGCCTCCCCGCGACTCATCACCGGACCCCTGCAAACCCTCACAACTCCGCCAATGGACCCACACTCCTCAAAGTCACAAAACCCAGCCCAGCTCGCCAGGCTTCCACACACCATCTCAGGGCGCATTCCTCTCCCAGCTGCTCCACACACCGTGGGGTCCTTTCCTGTGACGCCCGCAAACACGTCTCCCCTCGGGGTGCTCCTCAGATGCTTCTCCCCGCTGCCTCCCTGCTCCACACAACGCTCCCCCTACCATCCCGGGGAACCCCGGACTCCTCCTCATCGCCCCCTTCCCAGGCGCCCGGGTCTCCATGATGCACATGCCCGCCCCCCGCTGCAGTCCAGGGCTCTCCACTGGCCACCCCGCACACCTCTCCCATCTGCGGGCCACCCCCCACCCCACCACACCCCCGACCTGCAATTCCTGCTCCCGAGCTCTTCCGCACGGGCTCCCGAGGGCACGATTTTGGGACAACTTCCCTACGCTCGGTAGCCACACATGCCAAGGCTCCCCAAGTTTCCTCCCCAATGAGGAGGGCGCGCCCCATCATCCTGGAACCCCTCCAGACCCCACCCCCAACCCCCGTGACCCCCGGAGTCCTCACACAGCCATCTCTCCGTTCCCTCCGTCCAAACTCCCCGAAACACCCCGCGTCCCCGGCTCCGCGACTTCCTCTCCCCACTCAGGCCTGATCCCGGCCGGACGCTCCCGCCCGCGGCGGGTCCCCCGTCCCCCCGACGCCCCACCTCCCACCCGCCCCGGCTCGGACGGGGGTGGGCGTCCCTCGGCACCCAGAGCTTCTGCTCCCGCCACCAAGCCCCTCTGGCAACTCCTCCCGGCACCGGCCGCTGAGTCCTCCGGGACCCTCCGGCCCCGAGGGCACTCCGGCCCCGCCACCGGTCCGCTCGCCCCCGCGGCCACTGCCAGCGCGTCCGGTCCCCGGCGCCCCTTCCCTCCGCCGGCCGCGGCCCGGCCCTCCCGCCCCGGGGCCCCCGCCCGCCTCGAGGAGCCCCGGTGCCCCCCGGGACCCGCTCGGACGGCCCCCCACTCCCGCTGCTGGCCGGTCGCGGTCCCCGCCCGCCCCCCCGGCCGTCCCGGCGGCCATTGCTCCAAGATGGCGGCGGCGGCGGCGGCGGGTGAGGCCGGGCCGGGCCGGGCCGGGCGGGGGTCGGGGGTCCGGGGGGCGCTCACCTGCAGCTCGGCGCGCTCGGCCTCCCAGCGGGCCTTCTCCGCTTCGAAGCGCGCCCACTCGTGCTGGATAAAGTGCAGGATCCCGGGCAAGCTCAGGGGCTCCGGCCCCGCCGTGGGCCCGGGGCTGCCCCCGCCGCCGCCGCCGCCCCCCTTAGCGGCCGGGCCGGGCCCGGGAGCGGGGGCAGAGACCGGGACGGCGCCCGTCGAGCCGGGGCCCGCACCGGAGCCGAGCGGGCGGCAGGAGGAGGCGGCGGCGGCGACGGCGGCGGCCGCTCGCTCCTCCATCATGGAGGCCCCGGGCCGGCCCGCGCGCCCGCTGTGCCTCGCGCGCCTGCGCGGCCGCGCCAACCCCCCGCGCGCGCGCCCGGCGGGGGCGGGGGGCGGGGGACGGGGACGCGGCCGGGCGCGCGCCTCGCCCACCCGGGGGGGACTCCGCAGGCGCGCGCGCGGGTGGGCGGGCAGGGGGCGCGCGCCCGGAGGAGGGAGAGCGGGACTTGGGGGAGGAGCCGCTCTCTGCCCCCCTCCTTCCGCTTAGCCCCAGAAAGAAAGAGTCTAAACCTCCCCAGACCCGCTTTCACCCTCCGAGAGAAAGGGCGACCACCACGGATGGTTTCCGCCGTGGCCCCATCCTCGCCGATCCTGGCCCAGGCTGGTTGCCTTGGTAACGCCTCCCCAGCCTAGAACACAAACAGCTTCTCTCCTCCACTTTGGTGGTTAGGGGGCCCCCCCGAACCTCCCCTGTCCCTACACCAGGAGGAGGTTGCTAAGGTAATCTAAGTCCTTGGTGGTTCTTCCGCCCCGACCAGCATCGGTTACTATGGCAACCTCAACTAGCACTCCCTCAGCCCCAAGGACACTGATGACTGAGGGAAACACCTCTTTCGCAACCCACCCTCCTAACCACCCAGTGGGCATTACCATGGTAACCATCTCCCCTCCTTTCCCAGGGTGGGAGGTCCATGGACCAAACCAACCAGGTATTTTTATTTAGAGGAGAAGATGCTCTGCTGAGGAGTAGTTGCTATGGTTACAGGGCTTGACCCTCCCCAGGGAGGCAAGACAGGCAAGGCTAAGCCCTGGTTACTATGGTAACAGAGGCAGTCTCCCTTCCAGTGACCCTAGGAACCAGACCCACGAAGGTAGGAGACGTTTTTTAGGATTGTCTCAGGATGGAGTGTGTCTAGGGAAGTGGGTGTCATAGTAACCGCTTCTATCACTTCCAACCCTACCTTTCTGGACACAGTCATGAGATAGGGATGGTTATAGGTTGCTATGGTAACTGACATCCTTCCCACCCATTCCTGAGATGCTCCAGGTAGTGTCTGAACTTAGAGGACTTCAAGAAAAATGATTTATAGGTAAAATGAAGTTGTGCTCTACTGTGCAAAATTGGCTGATTTGGTATTTTCTGGTTCTCCTTCCCTCAGCAGCGCAGCTGAGCAGGGCTGAGACCGCCCCCCTGAAGCTCCCCCAGCCTGCAACGTAGGAGGTAAGAAGTCTCTCAGTATCTCCAGTACTCATGTGCACACTGCCCTTTCCTCGTCCCCAAAGACTTTCCCACATATCCTCTTTACCCATTGCATTCCCATTCTACAGATGCAGCAACTGAGGCCCAGGTCAGATCAGAGCTCAGACCAGGCGAGCCCAGGCCTGAAGTGATCCACTTACACTGTTTTGTGGGGGATGGAGAGACAAAGTCTCATCTTGTCTTCTCCATCCCTGGCTCCTTTTTCTATAGCAAGTCTCTGTTTTTCTCTGCCACGCCCCTGCTGGTTTCTTTCCCCTTTGGGATATTGTTTTCCTACCTCTGGAGGGCCTGCTCGGTGACTGTCCAATTCATCTCCTGTCCCTGGAACTCATGGTCTGGCACAGAGGACACTCAATAAGTGGCTTTGTTGCGTTAGTGAGTTGCATTCATTAATGTGCCATATTTGAAAGCACTGGCCAGGTTAGAGCCAGGGAAGGCTCATGGAAGGTAGGCTCAAGAGAGACAGAATTGATTGCATTAAAGCACAACTCTGGAGCCAGCTTCCTTTTTCAAAAATACATATTTTTATTATTGATTTCAGAGAGGAAGGGGGAGGGAGAGAGAGGTAGAAACATCAGTGATGAGAGAGAATCATTGATTGGCTGCCTCCTGCACACCCCACACGGGATCGAGCCTGAAACCCGGGCATGTGCCCTGACTGGGAATCGAACCATGGCCTCTTGGCACATAGTTCGACGCTCAACCACTGAGCCACGCAGGCCCGGCTGGAGCCAGCTTCCTGGGTCAAATCCTGGGTCCATCACTTTCCAGCTGTGTGACCTTGAGCAAGTGACTTCACCTCTCTGTGACTCAGTTTCTTCATCTCTAAATGTGATCATAACTTGAAGATTAAACCAGTTAATATGTGTAAAGTACTTAGAACAGGGGCTGGCACATCAGGAGCATCTAGAACAGCGGTTCTCAACCTGTGGGTCTCGACCCCTTTGGGGGTCGAACGACCCTTTCACAGGGGTCGCCTAAGACCATCGGAAAACGCATATATAATGACATATTGTTTTTGTGATGAATCACTATGCTTGAATTATGTTCAATTTGTAACAATGAAATTGGGGGTCACCGCAACACGAGGAACTGTATTAAAGGGTCTCGGCGTTAGGAAGGTTGAGAACCACTGATCTAGAACATTCAGACCTGCAAAAGTCATAATTTCACCCACCTTGCCTCCATGAAGGGGTTTTGAACCCTTACACTTAAAGAAGCCAAGACTTGATCTTATGAAGGTACCAGAGGATTCCTTTCTCCTTCCTCGTTGGTCCCCTCACCCAGTAGGTGGTACCTCCTCATCAAGCCATCATACCCTCTGGTCGCTGAGGACCCAGTTTCTACCCTCTGTCCTGCTGGGTACCTCCTGGCTCAGAAGCAGCCAGACAACATGGATGGTGGAGAACTGAGTTCTGGTCCCTGCATCCTTTAAGTCTCTGAGCCACAGATTCCCTATCTGAGCAGTTGGAGTCACTTGATCATTCCACCCCTATTTATTTTTTTTTTAAATATATTTTATTGATTTTTTACAGAGAGGAAGGGATAGGGATAGAGAGTTAGAAACATCGATGAGAGAGAAACATCGATCAGCTGCCTCCTGCACACTCCCCACTGGGGATGTGCCCGCAACCAAGGTACATGCCCTTGACCGGAATCGAACCTGGGACCCTTAAGACCGCAGGCCGACGCTCTATCCACTGAGCCAAACCGGTCAGGGCTCCACCCCTATTTATTGAGCATTTGCTATGTGCCAGACACTGAGCTGTGCTCTGGGCATACAGCAGGGAACAAAACAGACAAAATAATCAACAACATAAGTAAAAATCTATGTAATAACTACCAGGGGAGAAAAAATTACTCAGGGATGGGGCAAAGAAAGTATGTGGATAACAGGGAGATGCATTTTTTTAATTTTAATTTTTTTGGGGGGGGGGGGAGGGATGCATTTTTAAGCAGGTTAGCCAAAGGAAGGGCTCACTGGACAGGTGACATTTGAGCAAAGACCTGAAGGCCATGGGGTGGAGTCAGGTGGATACCTGAGGGGGGGGGGGGGGGGGGAGCATCCGGCAAAGCGAACAGCCAGAGCTGCAGCAGGACTGGCCCAGGTTTATTTGGAAAATGGCCTTTGGTGGCCGGTGTGGCTGGAGCTAAGGGAGCGAGTGGAAGAGGACAGGTGATTAGCCTCAGGGGCCACAGTGAAGGCTCTCCTTCGAGTGATTTTAAGCCACAAAAGGGTTTGAACAGACGCAGGACAGGATCTAATTCAGGCTCCGGCAGGATCTCTCTGGTCTCTGCACTGGAACAGACTGGAAGGGACAAGGGTGGAGTGAGGATGTTCTCTCTAGAACAGTGGTTCTCAACCTGTGGGTAGCGACCCCTTTGGGGGTCGAACAACCCTTTCACAGGGGTCGCCTAAGACCATCAGAAGACACAGATATAATTACATATTGTTTTTGTGATGAATCACTATGCTTTAATTCTGTTCAATTTGTAACAATGAAAAGACATCCTGCATATCAGATATTTACATGACGATTCATAACAGTAGCAGAATTACAGTTAGGAAGTAGCAACGAAAATAATTTTATGGTTGGGGGTCACCACAACATGAGGAACTGTATTCAAGGGTCGCGGCATTAGGAAGGTTGAGAACCACTGCTCTAGAAGGTTCTAAAAGCATCGCCTGTGCTTCCGTGTAGCTAAGCTCCGAGACTCTAAGATGTTTAAGACTCAGAAGACTCTGTGTTCCAAAGTTCCCTTCCGCCCACAACAATGAGTTCCATGAGGTCATGGGTGTTGCGTGTCTGTGTGTTGTGTGTCCACTGCTGTGTCCCCAGTACCTAGAGCAGTGGTAGGAGTTCCACACGTAGCTACTGAAGGACTGAAGGAAGGAGGGATCCACCTCAGGTCCAGAGGCAAGGCCAAGATTCTAAAGGTGAAGAAGTCACTCTTAAAGTGCAACGCAGACTCTTAGGTAACATCTAAGTTGGGTCAGAAAAGGGCAAGCAGGTCTGGGATGGGTGGAGGGGGGTGGGAGGACATTCCTGGTGGGACAGACGGGAAGACCAGCGCAGGGCCCCAGGCGCAGGGCCACCTGCAGAGTTTGGCTCCAGGGACCTGAAGGCGCTTTACAGACACAGAAACCCTGACCCTGGCCATCCTTTTTTCACCACATGCATTTTCTGTGCCCAGCTGTGTGCTAGGAACACACAGTGGTAATGGAGACAGCCCTGGCTCTACCCTCCTGGGTCCAGCGGGGCCGACAGACTCATCCCCAGACAGTGCCGAACCAGAACGGGCAGGGCTGGGATGGGGGAGCCCAGAGGGGACTTCTGAGCCAGGCTGGGGTTCCGGGAAGGCTTCCTGGAGGAGGGGCCATTTGAGCTGTGCCCTGAAGCTTAAGTAGGAGTTCTCCAGCAGAAAAAGGCACGGGGAAAGGGGTGTTTGAGAGGAGACTGTCCTAGGCAGCAGGAACAGAATATGAAAAGGCTTAGAAATAAGACCTCTTTGAAGAAAAGTCCGAGGTGGCTTAGGCATAGAGTTTGAGGAGGCCTGGTCAGAGATGGCGCTGGAATGGGGGGCGGGTGGGCCAGGGCCAGGTCACACAAGGCCTGGTGGGATGTGGTAAGAAACTTAAACTTTCCCCCTAGGACACTGAGGAGCCTCTGAGCAGGGAGGGGGAGGTCATATTTGCGCTGTTAGACCTCTCTGGGTGGACCCCAGTTGAGGGGGCAATTGTGGGAGTGGGGATGGGTCAGAGTGTTTGGGAGCTAGGAAGGTTTGCCGATTAGCTGGATCGCTGATGTCTCCCTCCCTGGGAGGAGAAGGAAGCTATAAAAATCCACGGGGACTTTTTTTTAAAGTATCTACTGAGAACCCAGAGAGTTAGTTACACCTCCGGTGCTGGAGACCAGCCAGAACTTCAAGTTATACTGGGGACAGGGAGACAGCGCCATCTGGGGGTTGCTCAGGAGTCTGGCCAATGAACTGGGGAGTCCTAAGACTGGCAGCCTCTTTCAACGCAGCCCATTCCATTCAAAACAAAAACATTTTTATCACGATAAAACTCATCATCTTAACAATTTGTAAGCGCATGGCTCAGTAGTATTAAGTATATTCGCATTTTAGGCACACAATCTCCAGAACGATTTCATCTTACAAAACTACAACTGTAAACCCATTAAACAACTCTCCATTTCTCCCTCCTGCTAGCCCCTGGCAGCCACCTTTCTACTTCCCATTTCTTTTTTTTCTTTTCTTTTTTTAAATATATTTTATTGATTTTTTACAGAGAGGAAGGAAGAGAGATAGAGAGTTAGAAACATCGATGAGAGAGAAACATCGATCAGCTGCCTCCCGCACATCTCCCACTGGGGATGTGCCCCCAACCCAGGTACATGCCCTTGACCGGAATCGAACCCAGGACCCTTCAGTCCGCAGGCCGACGCTCTATCCACTGAGCCAAACCGGTTTCGGCTCTACTTCCCGTTTCTATTAAAAAACACTAGTGGCCAACATACAAATTGGGATAATTCTGATTTAAGGAAACATTTCTAACTTTTCTTGTAAAACTAAAACGAGCTGGCTGACCATCCGGAAAGAGATGACCGGTTGGCAGAATTTGAGGAAGTGAGAAGGGGCAGCAGGGAGGGGCTTGAGGGCCCAGGCTGAGGCATCAGTCTCACCCTGGAGCCAGGGGTGGGGTATGGAAGGAACAGGAGAGAGATCAGGGGTGGCTTCCTGGAGGAAGGAATGGTAGAGAGCAGAAAGTACAAGCTGGGCTTGGGGGTGGGGTCTGGGGTGTTGATAACTGAACCCAAATATGAATGAGAAGTTAACAATGAATAGAAGGGTGGGATCGAACAAGGAAGAAGGGAAGGTGACTCATTTGATAAAAACTCAGTCCTCATGGGCACCTGGGTCTGTGCTGAGTGGCCTTGGGGACCCAGCAGTGACCAAGACAGACTCCCCCTGCGTCTCACAGTGGGAGGACAGAATGGGTTCCTACACAGCAATGATTTAAAATGGTGGGGATGGGGGGAGGCTCTGAAGGAGTGCAGAGCTGAGTGCAAGACCCAGTCAGGGAGATCAGGGAGGGCTTCCTGGAGGAGGGGAGGTCAGAGCTGAAACCAAATAAGAAAAAGGCTGGAAGGGCAAGGCTAGGGTTGGAGGGGTTGCTGACAATCAGCCATAGCCTCCTCTTTCGTTCCCACCTCCCCAGGATGTCGCCGAGGCCCAGCTAGAGCCTGACTTCAGCCCCATGCGGCTCACCCGCTGCCAGGCTGCCCTGGCAGCCGCCATTACCGTCAACCTCCTGGTCCTCTTCTATGTCTCATGGCTGCAGCAGCAGCCCAGGAACGCCCGGACCCGGGGACCCCGCCGCGGAACTGCCGCCGCCGGCCCCCACGTCACCGTCCTGGTGCGAGAGTTCGAGGCCTTTGACAACGCGGTGCCCGAGCTGGTGGACTCCTTCCTGCAGCAGGACCCAGCCCAGCCCGTGGTGGTGGCCGCCGACGTGCTCCCCTACCCGCCCCTGGCCCTGCCCCGCATCCCCAACGTCCACCTGGCACTGCTTCAGCCCGCCCTGGACCAGCCCGCCGCGGCCTCGCGCCCGGAGACCTACGTGGCCACCGAGTTCGTGGCCCTGGTGCCCGACGGCGCGAGGGCCGAGACGCCAGGCCGGCTGGAGCGCATGGCGGAGGTGCTCCGGGCCGGAGGGGCGCGCCTGGTGGCCGCCCGGGTGGCCTCGGCCAACCCCGCGCGCTGCCTGGCCCTGAACGTCAGCCTGCGGGAGTGGAGCGCGCGCTACAGCCCCGCGCCCTCCGCGCCCCGCTGCGACGCCCTGGAGGGGGACGCCGTGGTGCTCCTGCGCCGCGCGCGACCTCTTCAACCTCTCGGCGCCGCTGGCCCGGCCGCTGGGCACCGGCCTCTTCCTGCAGACGGCCCTGCGCGGCTGGGCGGTGCAGCTGCTGGACGTGACCTTCCCGGCGGCGCGCCAGCCCCCGCTCACCACGGCCCACGCGCGCTGGAAGGCGGAGCGCGAGGGGCGAGCGCGGCGGGCGGCGCTGCTGCGGGCGCTGGGCATCCGCCTGGTGAGCTGGGACGGGGGGCGCCTCGAATGGTTCGGCTGCAGCAAGGAGACCCCGCGCTGCTTCGGGACGGTGGTGGGGGACACGCCGTCCTACCTGTACGAGGGGCGCTGGACGCCCCCGTGCTGCCTGCGCGCGCTGCGGGAGACCGCCCGCTACGTGGTGGGCGTGCTGGAGGCGGCGGGCGTGCGCTACTGGCTGGAGGGCGGCTCGCTGCTGGGGGCGGCCCGCCACGGGGACATCATCCCGTGGGACTACGACGTGGACCTGGGCATCTACCTGGAGGACGTGGGCAACTGCGAGCAGCTGCGGGGGGCCGAGGCCGGCTCCGTGGTGGACGAGCGCGGCTTCGTGTGGGAGAAGGCCATCGAGGGCGACTTCTTCCGCGTGCAGTACAGCGAGAGCAACCACCTGCACGTGGACCTGTGGCCCTTCTACCCCCGCAACGGGGTCATGACCAAGGACACGTGGCTGGACCACCGGCAGGACGTGGAGTTCCCCGAACACTTCCTGCAGCCCCTCGTGCCCCTGCCCTTCGCCGGCTTCATGGCGCAGGCGCCCAACAACTACCGCCGCTTTCTGGAGCTCAAGTTCGGCCCCGGGGTCATTGAGAGCCCCGAGTACCCTAACCCGGCCCTCCTGAGTTTGGCGGGAAGCAGCTGAAGCCCTGACTCCCGCGCCTGAGGTCAGGGGAACCGCCCTTTGTTTCGATGTCGCCGTCGCCGGGCCAGGGAGACCGGCCAGGGAGACCGGCCAGGGAGACCGGCCGGAGCTGCCCTGCAGGGCCGGCCCTAGGACATCAAAGTCGTGCTCGGGGCCCCAGAGCTGGGACAGTTTTGGAAAGAGAAAGAGTGTAGGTTCTGAGGCCAGATCATCGTGATTCAAGCCCCGCTAAGTGGCCCTGGGCCGGTGTCCGGGTTCCTCTGGTCCTCGGTTCCCGCCAGGATTGCGTGAGTACTCGCTATGCTCGGGATCTCCGCACAGGAAGAGCCCCGGGACACGCGGCTGCTGGGGTTCCGTGTACCACTAGAGGGCGCCCTTGCCCTATCACGGGGCCCAGGACTTTCTGTTCCGTAGCTTTGACATCTGGTGAGCCTTTGGGCTTCTACGCCTGGCCAGACAGAATGACCATCTCCCCTTCTTCCAACATGCCACTCTCTTCCTTCCTGGGAGAGCCCTGGAAACGGGCTCCGAGCGCCGAGGTGCGACTGGCTGTGGTTAAGAGTGGGGTTCTGGATCCGAGCCCCACTCCTTCTTAACTGTTACCTCATTATTTGAGCTTCCTGCACCTGTTTGCCCGCTTGCAAGGCACAGAAACAATAACCAGAGCTCACAGCAACTGAGCACTTACTGTGTATCAGGCATTGTTCTCTGGTGTCCCACACGGACTAACTGATTCGTCCCTCTCCTCCGCCCTCCCAAGCGAGAGCTGCTATTATTTCCTCCTTGCAGACGAGGACACTGAGGCCAGAATGGTAAAGTCACTTGCCAAAGGCCAGGCAGCTCAGCAAGTGGCAGAGTGGGACCCCGAACCCAGGCGGTCAGTCTGGAGCCCACACTGAAGGGGCCTGTGTGCCCCGCTCGACTACTGGTCCCCAAGAGGCCCTCCTGTCACTTAGCAGGGAAAGCGATGGCTGCCTTCCTTCTGTGGTCATGCATCTCAGAGTAAATACTGTTTGGGCATGTAACCTGACGTGTGTATGTATCAGTGATATCCAGGTACTGCTGTCATTCTGTATATGAGTAATAAGGCTTAAATTATTTCGTTTTTACATTCAAAACCAATAGAGAAGTTTTGTTGACTTGCCTCATCCCAACCACTCAGTCCGCACCCTCTGGGTGTGTGCACCTGCCTTGTGAAACCACAGGCTCTGAAGTGGGGGGCCCCGGGTTCAGGCCCCAGCGCTGCGGCTTCCTCCCGCTGTGAGCCGGGGCCTCCGTGACTCTGCCTCTCTGTACCTCTGCTCTGCACCTGGGAAGTGGGGGTGATGCGCGTGCTCGCCCCACAGGGGTGCTGTGAGGCAGCTGATGGGTAAAAGGGGCAGGAGTCAGGGCTGGGTTTGGGTCCCGGTGTGGCCAACTACCTTCTTTGTGACCTTAGGCGAAGGTCCCTGCCCCTCTGACCCTATAGATCGGGTGAGTGAAGAAGCCCTTACAGAAGGAGGCTTCACACACCAGCAAGAAAAGACAAATGCAGATTTGGCCCAGTCTCCTAAGGCTCAGACTTCTTAGAACGCAGCCTCTGTCTTTAGCCTCTCAACGTACAGAGAGCTCGCGAAGGGACCGCTGGGGTCCCATCCATGGAGCATTCTGGAAACATGGTGGCGACTTGGCTGTTACCTGTGGTTGGGCAGTGCTCTTGGAAGACAGCCCAGGGGTGGAGGACGTCTTATACGCAGGGCGCCTGCACACAATAAAGCAATGTCCCTGGTCACATGCCGTTTTCAAATGTTTGTTTATTAATTGGTTTTTAGAGAGCGAGGAAGGGAGAGAGGAAGCAACATCAATTTGTTGTTCCATTTATTTATGCACTCACTGGTTGATTCTTGTATGTGCCCTGACCGGGTATCAAACCGGAAACCTTGGTGTATTGGGCCGACACTTTAACCAGCGGAGCTGCCCGGCCAGAGCTCACACACTGTCCTCAAATGTCCCCTTGGACATTCACGAAGTGCAGGTGATGTTCAAAGTATTTTGCATCTAGCATGCTATATAAATTAATATATAAATCAATATAGTCATCAATTTTTTGTTTTTATGTATTTATTTTTTTATTGATTGATTTTTTTTGTTTTTAGAGGGAGAAGTGAAGGGGGAGGAAACATCAATTTGTTGTTTCACTTATTTATGCATTCATTGATTGATTCCTGTATGTGCCCCGACCAGGGATTGAACCCGCAAGCGAGGCCTATCAGGTCAACATTCTAACCAACTGCCGAAACCGGTTTGGCTCAGTGGATGGTGCGTCGGCCTGCGGACTCAAGGGTCCCAGGTTCGATTCCGGTCAAGGGCATGTGCCTGGGTTGCTGGCACGTCCCCAGTGGGAGATGTGCAGAAGGCAGTTGATTGATGTTTCTCTCTCATCGATGTTTCTGGCTCTCTATCTCTCTCCCTTCCTCTCTGTAAAAATTCAATAAAATATATTTTAAAAAACAAACAAACAAACAAAAAAAAACATTCTAACCAACTAAGCTACCCAGTCAGAGCATGCATCAAATTTTTAAGTATTTTTTTTTTAGTTCTCAGAATAATAATCAAAATGATCTATCTATAGATTCATATTTCTTTAAGTTATGTGCACAGAACATAAGTTGAAGCTCAACTCATTTTTAACTTATTTAATTTTATTTCATTTAGAAATTGTTGGTGTGATTTCTTGATTGACACAGCACAGCACACACACACACACACACACACGCATTACATATAACATATAATCTTGCCTTAGCTGTGATTTGATAAGGGAATCACATCAAATGCTTCTAGCAACTTCCCATAAAATTGCAAACCATTAGGTGACTTAAGATTTCAGTAGATAAAAAAGTTGCTCTTAGTATCAACCATAGTGTTTTGGTGTTTTCCCTTCGCCGTTCCAGAACATAACAGCAGCTACATTTAAAACTTTTCTACCCCTTATAATACAGTCTGATAGCTTTGTCTCGTCAATATTATCTTTATTACCAACTAATTATATGATAGAAAACCCATCACGGCAATGAACTTGAAGTAATGAATTGCTATTACAATTTGACATTATTGCATTTTACTGCTTTCTCCATTGCTCTCATACCATTCATCAGCCAGAAGTACTTCAATGCTTTAACCAGCACATCATACCGGCTCACACTAAGTAAATCTTGG
>NW_027224196.1:0-15505 GCF_028538775.1 Myotis yumanensis
GGATCAGAATACTCACAACCTAGTAAAGGAGACAATGAATTTTCACTAGTTCTAAAAAGAATTTTGTAAAATATATTTTTATTGATTTCAGAGAGGAAGGGAGAGGGAGAGAGCTAGAAACACCAATGATGAGAAAATCATTGATCGGCTGCCTCCTGCACACCCCATTCTGGGGATCGAACCCCCAACCTGGGCATGTGCTCTGACTGGGAATCGAACTATAACCTCCTGGTTCAGAGGTCGACGCTCAACCACTGAGCCACGCTGGCCAGGCAAAAGAATTTTTTAAAAGCCCTAGCTAATGTGACTTATTTGGTTGAGCATTGTCCCATACTGAGTGGTCTCAGATTCAATTCCTGGTCAGGGCACATGCTGGGATTGCAGGCCTGATCCCTAGTAGGGGAGGTGCAGGAGGCAGCCTTTTGATGACTCTTCCCATTCTTCTCTCTCTAAAATCAATGAAAAGACATGTTTTGATAATAAAAGAAGTAGCTGTCCAGTTTTCCAAGTTTGCATTGCAGATCAAGTGTCCGTTAACTCATCAAAAGGAAGTGCTACAATTTGGGTATAAGAGGTGGTGACAAGTAATGCTATTTTACTGCGAGGACTGGAGTATCCTTCTGATATTTTTTCTTTAAGTGTCTCACCTGAATGCTAAATGTGATCTACCAAATGGAAAAATACAATTTCCTGAATTAACAAAATAAGCTCTATTTTCTTTTTGTGCTTTAGCAGGTTTTCTAGGCATAGCTGGGAACAATTAATGGGCTAACATTAAGAGTAGCTAATTCATTATGACCTAACTGCTTTTTAGCACTAAAATATGCAATTAGTGTGAGTGGATGTTGAGGGATATTAACACCATAAAGGAATAACCTCATATGGTGCTCCCAACCAGGAGAGCAGAAGGAAAGGAGATGTAATATGTTCGATGAAAGAAAGCAAGGAAGGCATATTTGGGAAAAGCATGAGAAAAGGAAGGAGAGGTACAGCAGAGTTGGGCTGACTGTAGTTCTGGTGGTAGAAATAGCTAAACGCCATTAACAACACATTTGATAATGGCTCCTTCAAATGAAAAAGTGTTTTTATATTCATTATTCCATTTGATTTTTACTGCAGACCTCATTTTACATAGTACGGTATTGAAGTTCTGAGGTTAAGTGACTTGCCTAACAACAGCTATAGTGACAAAGCAAGTCCTTAAACCCAGACCCCTCAACTCCAGTTATTACTTATTCATCACATTGATGTGCACCTTAGAGTTTACAAAGTATATTTAGCTCATTTGACTGTTTCAACAACCCAGGGAGGTAGGCAAGAAATACTATTATCCCCATTTTGTAGGTGAAAAAACATGTACCATATTGTTTGATTTTAGTACATAGTTTCAGTTAAAGATATATGTAAATATTCCTTCATGTTTAAGTCAATTATAGATTTTTTTTTAAAAAGCAAAGAATAACAGGTTTTGTGTGCTTCATGATCTTTTTGGTAATCTCTCACTTTCAGATTTATGTGATCAGTTTGGCTGAACCCCGTTTGCCCCTGCAGCTGGATGATGCCATTCGGCCTGAGGTGGAAGGAGAAGAGGTAAAAATTATACTTTTTGAAACACTATGCTTCCTCTGTATGTTTAGTTTGCAAAACATTGAAAAGTTGATGCCCTGCTTCTATATAAAAGGTACCTGTTGTTATGAGCTTCATTTTTATCTAAGTTTATTCTTAAATCAGCAATTCTCAAACGTTTTGATCTATGAATCCCTTTACACGTTTAAAAATAATTGACCTCACAAGCTTTTGTTTTTGTGGGTATACTGTCAATATTTACAGTATTCAAAGTTAAAACAAATTTTTAATATTTATTAATTTATAGAAAGTAACAGTAATATAAATACATCTACAGATCTTTGTAATGCCTGGCTTAATAGGCAACAGTTAGATTCTCATATTTGCCTCTGCATTAAATTTGATGTGAGGCAAGGCTTTTGGGATGAGAGATGGAAAGAAAGAATCCCTGTTCATTTTCATTTCTCTTCTTTCCATCTCTCTCTTTCTTTTAACAGTAACTTTTCTCTAACCCTGCTTCTTGTTTTTTGGATCCAGATTGGGGTTTGATATTAATACACATAAACACACCTGCCACTTAAAAGTATACATGGCTTCTAAAAATGTTTTTTGGCCCAGTCACCATGGCTCAATGATTGAGCATCAACTTATGAACCAGGGGGTCACGGTTGATTCCCAGTCAGGGCACATGCCTGGGTTGCAGCCTCGATTCCCAGTGTATGTCATGCAGGAGGCAGCCAGTCAATTTATGTTTCTCTCATCATTGATGTTTCTATCTCACTCTCCCTCTCCCTTTCTCTCTTAAATCAGTATGTAAAAGAATATATTTTAGAAGTGCTTTTTGTGTTCTGAAAAAAAATTTGTAAAATCTGTTTTTCTTTTTCTCTCTCTCTTTTTTTTTTAGGAAGGAAGAGCTACTGTTAACCAGGATACAAGATTAGATAACAGAGTCATTGATCTTAGGGTATGCCTCATTTATTTATTAAGTGACATGATTATGCCAAAATCAAGGAGGGCAAGGATAACATACCTGTCTTGGGCTCATTGAACTGATTGTTGTTTGCTTATATGTAAGTATGATAATACAAGAAACAGTTTACCTTTCCGACTGACCCTCCTCCAAGAAAGAATTGCAGGCAACAAAGACAGTCAAGTAATAGTTCACAGAATATTGACTTGCACTGTTTTAAAAAGACAAAGGAACATGAAGCCAGTAAAAAGGCTTGCTTCAAGGTGGTAACCTGTTTTAGACAAGTTAGTAAGCAAGTGAAAACATAACTACTCATATCACTAGAAAATTGTGAAAGAAATTATGTGCAGATTTTAGAGCAACCTGGTGAAGTTTAGTAATTAATACCTCAATCCTCTGAATTTGATCTAAGCACAGAATCCTAATATATTAAAAACCCTGGGTCCGTCACATCTGCAACGACCAGGAGGCTCAACCAACAGGAAGTCAGTCTTGCATTCAGCGCTGGGTTGCCATGGTGACCCAGTGCTGACTGCTATGGCTGCAGGCATGGTGACCCAGCACTGACTACTGAGGGGGCTGCGAATCAGGCCCAAAGAGAGGCCTAAAGAGAGAAGCAGGGTCTGATCCGTAGCCTCTGTGGCAGCTGTTGATCAGCACTTACCTCTCTCTTTAGCTCTGGGCCTGGTCAGCAGTCACGCCTCCATTTCTCTCCAGGCCTCACCCAGGACTGCTGATCAGCCCAACCTTTCTGATCAGGCCCCATTGATAGGCCCAGAGACGCTGACTGGCATAGAAACCGACCAATCAGAACCAAATCTGGGTCAACTGTGAAGAGCCAATGACTGCCTAGGAAGCGGAGCTTTTGACACTGATTGACATAGACGCTGACCAGTCAGAACCAAATCTAGGTCAATTGTGAGGAGCCAATGGCTACCTAGGAGGCAGAGCTTTTGACACTGACTGGCATAGAAACCAACCAATCAGAACCAAATTGGCTGGCAGGGGAGGGCAGTTGGGGGAGACCAGGCCAGCAGGGGAGGGCAGTTGGGGGTGAGATCAGGCTGGCAGGGGAGGGCAGTTGGGGGTGATTGGGCTGGTAGGGGAGCAGTTAGGTGTTAATCAGGCCGGCAGCGGAGCGGTTAGGGTGTGATCAGGCTGGCAGGCAGAAGCGATTAGGGGCAATCAGGCAGGCAGGCAGGCGAGCGGTTAGGAGCCAGCAGTCCCGGATTGTGAGAGGGATGTCCGACTGGCATAGAAACCAACCAATCAGAACCCTGCTAGCCTGGTCGCCCCCAACTGCCCTCCTCTGTCGGCCTGGTCTCCCCCAACTACCCTCCCCTGCAAGCCTGGGCCCCCCCAACTGGCCTCCCCTGCCAGTCAATTTGGTTCTGATTGGTTGGTGTCAAAAGCTCCGCCTCCCAAGCAGCCATTGACTCCTCACAGTTAACCCAGATTTGGTTCTGATTGGTCAGTTTCTGTGTCAGTCAGTGTCAAAAGCTTCACCTCTTAGGCAGCCATTGGCTCCTCACAGTTGATCAGGCCTAAACGGGCAGTTGGACATCCCCCAAGGGGTCCCAGATTGGAGAGGGTGCAGGCTGGGCTGAGGGACACTGGCACACACACACACACACACACACACACACACACACACACACCCCCAGTGCACGAATTTCATGCACTGGGCCTCTAGGTAACCCTTTGCACTCCGAACCATTCTGGACATTGGCTACCAGCTACTCAACGCTACTTTGCAGCGGAAACGTGCATTTACAGACCCTCGTATTATTTAGTATAATTTTGGAACCAAGTAACGTATTATAATGATATTGGACTTATATGAATTGGGTGACATCGAGGAATGTATATTTGCAAAAAAAAACCAATATTTTATTGTTTATAATTTTGTACAGTATGATAAGTTTTGTAACACTCCCCAATATGCATTGCAGGCTGATTAGTGCATATTTGACAGTAATAAGTGGTTTGACGCCTGCCACCAGGTGTTTTCCTGTTAGAACACACAATGCAGTCCCGTTTTCTTTGTCCCACATCGGGAATATGTAGTTTATTGTTTAATCTATTGTCCGCAGAAGATGTGGATGGACGCGTTCTCGATACACGAAAATCGCCCTTTAATTGGTCAACAAGTGTCTTGACAAACTTGTGGTGTGTCATTGGTGTTTCATTACTTGTTTGTTTTTCGATGCGATACATTATGTATGAGTTTATCACACACATTTCCAACCCCCAAAAAAATAACTTCCTCCACCATTTGAGCGATTTACGGAGGAAACAATACGTCGAAGCGTATTGATCCGCACGATCCGCACCACCCATATTTGCCGTATATTCTAACACCATTTCAGGCTTACTGACTGTTACGATATGTCCACCGCGTAATGTTCTCTGGGTAGATTGTAGGTTTGTGTTATAATAATTGGTGAGCATGGTAATAATTCTTTTATCTTTCCACGCAAGAAGCGTAGTATTATTCTTTCTGTATGCAACTGTTTCTTTCCAATTTCTTCTTTGGCATAATTGTTTGTCTCTTTTATTATGCTGTCTACTAATTCTTCAGTAAAATAGAATGTGAAATAGTCTATGGGCTCTTTTATGTTACTCGGGACTTGTGGTCCGGCTATTTCTTCGTGTAAATCAAAATTTATCGTGGCTGGAGGAACGTCCGATTCGGTAACATCTTCCCACTCTTCACTTGACGATACGTTGTCATGTTGCCGTGTGTTTTCTTCCGTACTACTATTATCGCTTTCGCTATCTATGCGAACAATTCGTCGCCTTCTAGGTTGAACGATATCACTATCACTGCTGTCGTTTTGTTCTACAGTTAGTCTTTCTAACGTGTCTGTATAGAGGTCTATCTGGAGCTCATCTTCACTACTACTTGTGTCATGAGACTCATTCGTGGTTGGACGCTTTGCCATTGTTCTAATAAAAAATATGAATAAGTGCATGGGTTGAAAACTTCTAATTGTTATTACTAACTGACAAGATGATATTTACCAAAATAGCTTTCACCAAACAATTTATTCACTAAGAAAAGAATCACTTTTCCGATTTTCTCCTCGTTAGATCTATGTGCACTGCTCGAAGCTTCAAACCAAAATGAGCTCAGCTTTGAAAATCTTTTCCTCCAGATGTAGACTTGTTTATTTGTAATTATATATCTCACTATACAGTGCGCACTATGTTCAAAAACCAACCTTTCTTCTACAAACTCCCCTTATCGCTCTTTTCAAGTGGCGTCGCGAAGTGCTCGGACTGTCGTGAGCACGCATCTCACGTTCTTGTCCGACACAAATCCCGCTGACATTTCTTGTATATATCTTAGTAATTTTACGATATTTTGATTTAATTTCTTGTGCCATTTCAAGATAAAACTTCAGGGAAACATGCATGTCTCAAAAAGTTGCGTTGAAATAATTCAATTCCCCGTAATCACTAATAAACTGCGATGTCCCCTGAGAGGGGACATCCGAGTGATATGCTAGAATTCCGATGTCCCCTGAGAGGGGACAGCGGAGTGCAAAGGGTTAATAATAAAGAAGTAGTTGACCCTTTGGTTTATATAGTAACCTCATAGGTTTCTGTTTCCCTTTCTAGCTTGGTTGCAAGTGAAAGATTTCAGCAGTTTCATCACTATAGTAAAACCAATGTCATCTTTCTTTCTTAAGGTTTTGACCACATCTTCCTCCTTTTCATAACGTATTCCACCTAAAGCTTAACGTTCTGTCACCTTATAAGTTCTTTCCAGCTTTTCTGCAATCTACAGGCCTGCCCTCATTGTACACCCATGTTTCCCCTGACCATTTGCTTTTTGTAAACTGTTACTTTTCCACATTAACTTGTAGTATATAGAAACGGCTAGCAATAATCAAAAGTCCTCTTGATACTGCCTAGAAACCTCATGGTTTTCATCATTTTGGCCACAGCAGTTAAACATCCTACTGTATTTGTCTATGCTATTTGTTCACACAAGTTACTGATTTTGCCTCTAGAATTTGACCCAAAGAATATTTTTCTTTGGCTCACATCATTTTTTTTTTTTTACTTTAATTTGTTGCCACCATTGGAAAATGGGGGTTTTCACAGTAGATCTAAATGGCTTTCCGTAAAAAGTTGGAGGTGAATCTGGAAATCCTGGGCACTCATGGCAATATCAGCTAGCACCCTAGATGGGCATTATGTTCTCTGTAATCCCTGCACTACCCAGGACTTATCATCTATTTATTTCCTTCATGTGTCAAGTTGATTTAATTAGAATTTTTTATTATTTTATAGACATCAACTAGCCAGGCAGTCTTTCGTCTCCAATCTGGCATCTGCCATCTTTTCCGAGAAACTTTAACTAACAAAGGTTTTGTGGAGATTCAGACTCCTAAAATTATCTCAGGTATGCTTTAAGATATTCCTCTTAATTTTTAAAAATAATTTGTTTTCCCCAAGTTGCTATTAGTTTTGTGTTGTTTTTTTTAATTTGAGGATCCCAAGTATTCCTCAAGGTTTATTGCTCTGAGACTATTTATTTCAAAGACTATGATACATAGCAGCAGTCCCATCTCACTAGCATCAGTAATACTATATCCCCTTATTTCAGGGTCATTATGTGATAGTGATTGTAAAGTGAGACTATAACACACAAGGCAAGATTGTTATTATATAAGTTGCACCAGAAATTACTTTCATTATGTAGATTTCTTTTTAAATTCATATTGTAATTTTGGTTTGTATAAACTGCATTGTAAAATTAATACTAAATATTGCAGACGGGAAAAATGTCATGAATTCTCATCCTTATATGACAACATTATCTTAATCATTTTACCCTCTTTAGAGTTGCTTAAATAACACTAAAAAGTGTGTTACTGCCCTGGCCAGTTTAGGATCAGTGGTTAGATCATTGGCCTGCAGACCCAAGAGTCGGGTTTGATTCCCAATTGGGTTGCGGGCCCAATCCTGGCCTGTGTTGGGTGTGTGCATGAGGCAACCTATCGATGTGTCTCTCTCACATCAATGTTTCTCTGTCTCTCCACACCCCCCTTCCACTCCCTCTAAAATTCAATGGTGGGGAGGGGTGTTACTAATGGCATTTAGTTGAAAATAAAAAAATTAAACATTGAATTATTTTTTTGTTTGTTTTGTTTATCCTCACCTGAGAATATTTTTTCCATTAATTTTTAGAGAGAATGGAAGGGGTGAGGGCAGAGAAAGAGAGAGAGAAAGACAGAGAGAGAAACGATTGGCTACCTCCCACACATGCCCTGACCAGGGCTGGGGATGAATCTGCAACCCAGGTATGTGCCCTTGACAGGGATCAAACCCGCAACCCTTCGGTGCTCAGGCTGATGCTCTAACCACTGATTCACACTGGCCAGGACGAACATTGAATTCTTAATTAGAAAAATTATTATCTTTTTTTACAAAAAGTTTTACAAAGCTAAAGTAGCTTATACTAGATTTTAAATTTATGCAGAAAGGGAGCGTATATATCCAAAGAAGTAAAATGAAAGTATAGCTAAAGAAGTAAATCTCGCCTAAATATAAACTGTTTCGAATCGGGGATAAAACATATATAGACTATGGTTTCTCTGCAGTCTTTTATTTTCTAGTGTGGTTTTATTTAAGTGAAGTACTTGAATCAAAAGGATAAACTATTTTTATTAGAAGTTTGCATTGATAAGCTTACAATTGATTATAGTAACATTTATGTTTATATTTCAGCTGCCAGTGAAGGAGGAGCCAATGTATTTACTGTGTCATATTTTAAAAATAATGCATATCTGGCTCAGTCCCCACAGCTGTACAAGCAGATGTGTATTTGTGCTGATTTTGAGAAGGTTTTCTGTATTGGACCGGGTAAGGTTTTGGTAGTTAAGGTTATCTCAAAATTCATTAATTGTACTACAGCTAGGGTTTTAGAAACACATTTATTTTTTTTAATTGTTATTTTTATCTTCATCCAACGATATTTTTTCATTGATTTTTTTAATTATTATTTTTATCCTCATCCAAGAATATGTTTTCATTGATTTTTTTTTTGAGAGAGAGAGAGAGAGAGAAAATTAATATGAGAGAGAAACATACACCCTCTGAATTAATCGGTTACCTCCTGTACCCTGACCAGGGATTGAGCCCACCTAGGTATGTGCCCTGACTGGGAATCAAACCTAAGACTTTTTAGTGTACCAAATGATGCTCCAACCAATTGAGCCACCAGCCAGGGATAGAAACACATTTTACACAGACCTTTTTAAAGCTTAAATCCTTTTTTATATTGACTACATCAACACTAGACTTGGGGGTAAAAATAACAATATTGCCTGGTAGACATTTCCAAAAAATTGTATGTTCAATAGTTCTTTGAACAATTGAGCATCATTCATATGAATAGAATCATAAGCTATATATATATATATATTCCTACAGAAGAATGCTGAAGACAAAAAAAAGAAAATATGTATCTTGGGACTATCTCATTTTAAAAATTCATGCTTTGAAAATATACACCCTCTGAATATATTTAACTATATTATTTATTATACTTAAGTGTAATTAGAATAAAATTAGCTTCCATTTGGACTATCCTTTCAACTCTCCATCAATACTAAAGAAAAAGTGATTGCAATCTTCCAAGTAATATATTTTGTTGTCCTTGAAAGCTCCTTGCTACTGTTGTAAGTTTACAAATGTACCTCTGTATACTTTGCTGCCAATTTTATTCCAAAGCTGTTCTTTTTTACTATTACTAATTGTACTCTCCTTAGTATTGATAATATGCTAAAGTCCATTAGAAAATACTAACAAATGCCTGGGTTTAATAAATTATATTAACATGTTTTTTAAGAATATATTTGCACCCTAGCTGGTTTGGCTCAGTGAATAGAGAGTCAGCCTGCGGACTGAAGGGTCCCAGGTTCGATTCCAGTCAAGGACACATACCCGGGTTGTGGGCTCGGTCCCCAGTGGGGGGCGTGCAGAAGGCAGCAGTTGGTGGTTCTCTCTCATCATTGATGTTTCTGTCTCTTTCTTTCTCAAATCAATAAAAATATATTAAAATTCTATATAATAAAAGCCTAATATGCTAAGTGTCTGGTTGTCTAGTCGGCCATTCAACCAATCAAAGCATGATATGCTAATGATACGCTAAGGATGCTCAACCGCTCACTCTGACATACACTGACCACCAAGGGGCAGATGCTCCGATCAGTAGGTTAGCTTGCTGCTGGGGTCCAGCCAATCGGGACTGAACAAGACAGGCCAGACATGCCCTGGAGTCCTCCCAAAGTCCCTCCCTGGCTGGCCAACCTCCCGCGTCCCTCCCCGGCCCCAATCATGCACCAGTGGGGTCCTTCAGCCTGGCCTGTGCCCTCTTGCAATCCAGGCTGAGGGACAACCCCCTCCCGAGTGCACGAATTTCGTGCACCAGACCTCTAGTATATATACATTTGCTAAAAGTCAAGCATGGACACAATCATGAAGCAAATTCTTTTATGATGCTAACTATAAGCAAAAAAAAAAACCAAAACAGCTTTACTATATTCTTTAAAACTTACCAGGTTTAAAAAAAAAAGTTATTTTATATATATGAATTTTTTGATAGTTTAAGATAAATACCTGCTAATAGAGAAACTGGCAAAATCATTAAATGTCTTAATTTTCTGAATTTATTAAGCAATCATTTGCTGAACACTTGCTGCATATATAGCCTTGCGCTATAAAAGAAAATCCAACCAGCACTTCTCCAATGTTAATGTGCACACAAATCACCTGGGGATCTTGTTAAAATGCAGGAGGTTTGGGGTAAGACTTGAGATTCTACAGTTCTCATAAGTTCCAAGGTACTGCTGCTATGCAGACCATGCTTTGAGTGCTAAAGGAACAATATTGTCCCTGCTCCTAAGACACAATAAGACATGCATAGCCCTGACTGGTTTGGCTCAGTGGATAGAGTGTCGGCCTGCGGACTGAAGGGTCCCAGGTTCGATTCCAGTCAAGGGCATGTACCTTGGTTGTGGGCACATCCCCAGTAGGGGGTGTGCAGGAGGCAGCTGACCGATGCTTCTCTCTTATCGATGTTTCTAACTCTCTAACCCTCTCTCTTCCTCTCTGTAAAAAATCAATAAAATACATTTTTTTTTTAAAAAGACATGCATACATATCACAGCCACAGCGAATAATCTAATTGTGATGTCAGCAGGTTGGTGTTAATTATGTGGTATAGGTAGGGTAAAAAAGAGGAAGAAGTTGGAGTTTGCTAGAGATGCCATGAGAGAAAATTCAAACTGAAATGGCAGTAGGAGGTAAAGACAACAGAGATGGCATTCTAGAAGAAGCAAGCTAAATTAAAAACACGGGAGCAAGTAAAATTGAGACTAGTTAGTATTGAGAAATGGGAAATATAGGGTGGGATTAAATTATGAGAGCATGGAGAGATGGAACAGGACTAGCCAGGAGGACTGGAAAGGAGGAAAGTGCAGTGAGGATAATAAGAGCTGGACTGAGGTAGCTGCTTCATTTGTACAGATTTCATTTAGCTTGAGTCAAGCTTTAATAAAATTGAGAACTCATTATATTGAATATTTTTAGTTATTGAGAAGGCACCTCAGGACCTTGCATTCCCTCGGGGTTCTTAGGAGTCTCACTTACTAATTTACATTTGTTACAGCTTTTACTACATGACTGTAGGAGTTTGTAATGAACTTAACTATCCATGAGAGTGCTCTAACAGATGGCTTGTCAAAGGTCTTTCCAACCTTATAATGATAATGAAAAGAGTACCATTTGAGTACAAGTAAATAGAATTTTGTTTTTAATCTCAATTTCTCCAAAATTTAAAACACTGCTATGTATATCTTTTATTAATGTTACAGTATTCAGAGCTGAAGACTCTAATACCCACAGACATCTAACTGAATTCGTTGGTTTGGACATTGAAATGGCTTTTAATTACCATTACCATGAAGTTATGGAAGAAATTGCTGACACTTTAGTACAAATATTCAAAGGACTTCAAGAAAGGTAAAAAATACATGTATTATATCCCTAACTGACCTTAATTTCAAAACAGTTTGGGCTCTTCAAAATAAAGCAATTCTTGATTTGAAATGTATAAACTAAATTTTTATTGGACATACGTGTGCATATAGACTTGCTAGTTAGATGATCAATTAATTAATGAAAAAAAATCCACACTCAAAATACTATTCTGGATCTAAGTCATTGTGGCTTCATTTTGGTGGGTACAGTTACCAGATTGTATTTCCCTTATACTAACATCCTGGATATTTGAAGAAATAGAGCCTGTGTTACTTTCGTAGCAGTTAAAGTCAGAGTTTTTATTGCCTCATGAAATGGGTAGTTTGTTCCTAACAATGTTACCTGATATGAGTTACAAAAAAAGTTTTAATCCTTTAATGCCACCATGGTGACAAACAACATAAGACTGAGAAATGGTATTAAATCTTTTAAGTGTTTAAACTCTAGTCTTTAACTTAAACAATTTCTTAGTAACATTTTCTTGGTACATACACTGATTCAAAGATGATTTTATGTGGCAAAGATGGTACTCGGTACCTACCAGATATTTTTTCTTAGCTGTTGCTAGTATTACAGAAGAGCCTAAAAGTGCCTGAGGCAATTTCTGCACTGAGGCAGATTTTACATAGAGAGTTTTGCTCTAAAAGCATTTCCGTTTGATAAATAAACTTTATTGTTCCTTTTGAACAATAAAGCTACATATGTCCCTTATTCCAGAATTATCAGTGGAATGCATATAGGACTGATAATATGTAGGCTCTTGGGTCCCTGCCAACTGGCCAGCTAGGAGGGGCGGGGGCTGAGTGGTTCAGCTGGACAGGTACTCAGCTGATCATGGAGCTTCTGCCTCTGAACTTCTCACATAATCACACAGATAGTGACTACTGTGAAATGTTTAAAATGTTTCTTTGTTAAAAGAAAAAAGAATTTGTAGTAAGTATGTGGTAGAGTAAAAGCTATATATGTTCCTTATTTTAACAGTTTTAGTAAAAAGTTTTTAGTAATTTTTAACATGATGCCACAGTGACCTCTTGTGGGGAAAACATTTATCTCACACATTATTAACTCTAAATCGTTATTCAAATAGGTTTCAAACTGAAATTCAGACGGTGAATAAACAATTCCCATGTGAGCCATTCAAATTTTTGGAGCCCACTTTAAGACTAGAGTATTGTGAAGCATTGGCTATGCTTAGGGAAGCTGGAATTGAAATGGGAGACGAAGAAGATCTGAGGTTTGTCTTTGTGACTTTTAAAACTTTAATAACTAGGTTTAAGATATGCAAGAATGAATATATTAACAAATCATAATTTTTTAACCCAGCTTTTATTAACTTTTGGGTATATCGTATGATGCTGTTCTTGTTTAATGTGTGATCTGAAATAATGATATAATGTGGTTTGCCTAAGCTTCAATAAATACCATTTTTGTGCCCCCTCTCCCCTGAGTTTGTAATGCTTTAAAGAATATAGAGACTTTTGCCTGTGATTTTGGCATCTAATATTTTACCTCTCTTTTTCAATCAGTGGTATTAGAGAAGATAGACAGTAATCTAAACCCATCCCCACACAGGATCAAGGTATAAAACTATTAGGATCTCTAAAAGTTTATAAAAAATCACTATTCTTTATTTATTTGATATTCAGTATTATTTTATCTAAACTCAGATCATACAGTGTATAATTTTTAAACAAATTATGTAGTTTAACAGATATGAAATTATTATCTACTATTTTATTCAAGGGTTCTTAAGTTAAAATATTTAAGGCATCACAAATCATATGGATATAAGAGGGAAAGGCATGATTGTCATTTTTTAGGGCTTTTTAAAAAATATTTCACTCAAAACCCTTTATTTTTGTTTGTTTGACAAATATATCTGTATATGATTTTAAGCATCCCCTACATTGCTAGATGACATCTTAAGGCAAATCGTACATTCTATCATTATTTTCATAATTCTATCATTATTTTAGAAATTGTTCTTAAATAGGGTAGATGCTAAAGTGGCTATAGAAATTTAATTGGTTTATATAAACATATTTTAAAGATTCAGAATTAGTGATTTTTGTTTTATGAACCTTAGATAAAGAGTAATGAGCCCTAACCCATTTGGCTCAGTGGATTGAGCGACGGTCTGCGGACTGAAGGGTCCCGGGTTCAATTCTGATCAAGGGCATGTAACCTTGGTTGCGGGCACATCCCCAGTGGGGGGTGTGCAGGAGGCGGCTGATAGAGGTTTATCTCTCATCAATGTTTCTAACTCTCTATCCCTCTCCCTTCCTCTCTGTAAAAAATCAATAAAATATATATTTTTTAAGAGTAATGAAAAGGAGCCCTAGCCGTTTTGGCTCATTGGAAAAGAGCGTCAGCCTACAGACTGAAGGGGGTCCCAGGTTCGATTCCAGTCAAGTGCACATGCCTGGGTTGCAAGCTCAATCCCCAGTGTGGGGCATGTGGGAGGCAGCCAATCAATGATTCTCTCTCATCGTTGATGTTCCTATCTTTCTCTCCTTCTCCCTTCCTCTCTGAAATAAATAAAAATATATTTTTGTGAAAAGGAGAGACCATTTGAAGTGGAACCATTTAACGCCAAGAATAGCCTATGTTCATATAGTGAACTTTTGTTATATTTGATTGTAGGAAATTATATCCATGTTATTTCTGAATCAGTGAATTGCTAAATTCTGTTTATGGTTTTATTTAAATATTATTGAGCAGCATCTACTAAATACCAGGTGCACTTATAAGTTGTTTTCAGTAGTACTTGCCTTTTTAAAAAAGAGCAGAATAGACAACTGTGTGTTTTGGCTGAATTTTTTATTCTTTGAGAACTTCAAATAGAGGTGCCTTAATAACTCTAAGAACTAATCAAACATCTGATTTCATGCTTTTGTCATTGTTTTCCAGTACGCCGAATGAAAAACTGTTGGGTCGTTTGGTAAAGGAAAAGGTAGGACTCCTGTACATGCTGGATTTCTTTCTCTAAATCTGAGATGTATCCTGGTACTAAAGAACAGTTGCAGAGGGAATGATTTTCCTAGAATAGTATGATTCCAGAATAAATAAAAACCCAGGGGGGCAATTTTTTTTTTCAATCTTAGAAAAATAAAAAATATTCAAACAGGCTTTGCCCAGACAGTTTGATTAACTCAGTAGTCAATTTTTGTACTTAGTTGTACTGAGGTATCTCTAAAAATGATATCTATGTCAGATTAGTTAGAAAGGACCTCAAGATGAGGGAGAATGAATTTCCTTTCGCCTCTTATGTGAAAGCTACTTTCCTATCTCATTTTGTAAAGCTCTTAAAGAAAAGATAAAAGCTAAACTTAGAAGGGTGCTTAAAGAAATTGAAAGAACCGTGTGATGAAATTAAAACAGTCCTTGAGCGCCTCCTGCTGGTTGCACTCTAAACTGTTAAACTGGGAAACTAAAGTATATTTCTGAAACTGCACAGTATTGAGTTTATACCTTTAAAATGCTGTTTCAGCAGAGCCAATATCAGTTTGTCGGTTTTATTGACATTCCCTCTACACTCCAGTTTTAGCAAAAATGTTTCACATCAAAACAGTCGAAATGTGATCGGTTTCTTTTTAGTAATATCTAGGTCACATAGTAAGTATTCTAAAAAAATGTCATAATTTCATGTTAATGTTATTGATTTCATTTGTAGTTTTCATTGAAGAAAACTACCAAATTTCTTTTAGGTATCTAAACTAAATTTTTAATTACCGGGAAGATAAGGTTTTTTGAAGGTGAATATTATAAAGGTGTTTTTCCTAAAATAATTTATAGATTTAAAATGTTTGTTATTCTTGTAAAACCCAAATATATTTGGTATAACTTAACATAAACAGCTATAAAATACATCTGAAGAACTAAATGAGATAGAATAGCAAAGGAAAAAATGAA
>NW_027224197.1:0-15406 GCF_028538775.1 Myotis yumanensis
ATAAAACGATATCTTATTTTACACCTAGAACAATCAAAAGAATGAGTGCAAAGCTGTTAGAGTTAATCAGAGCTCACTCGCTGAATATAAGGTAAATATGTCTAAATTGATACATTTATATAAAAATAGCATTAAAAAGAATAAAAAAATGAAAAACAAAATGTAATTTTTCAGAGCAATAACCAAAACAAACAAACAAACAAACAAAAAAAACCCCCGACAACACCTAGAAATAACTTTAGTGAGCAAAGTTCTGGATATATAAATAAAATCACACAACTTTTAGAAGTTTAAAATAAAACTTGACTAAGTATAGATGTATCCCAAGTTCTTGACTGAAAAGACAAAATATATACATACATCAATTCTTCTTAAATTAATTTAAATACATTTTTATTGATTTCAGGGAGGAAGGGAGAGGGAGAGAGATAGAAACACCAATGATGAGAGAGACTCATTGAATTGGCTGCCTCTGGCACACCCCCTACTGGGGATTGAGCCCACAACCTGAGCATGTGCCCTTGACCAGAATCGAATCCCAAAACTGTCAGTCAGCAGTCCAATGCTCTATCCACTGAGGCAAACTGGCCAGGGTTCCTTTAATTAATTTAGAAATGTTATGTAATTCCAATCTATATGACAACATAAGTTTTTCTTATAAACTTATTCTAAGGTTGGTTTTAAAGTTATAAATACTAGAATAATAAATCACAAATTTAAACCTACTGTTAAAACATGGCAGCGCAAATATAGAGAACAGGTTTTTCATAAGAAACTATTATGGAATTAAGGTTGTCACAAATTTATGTATAAAGGAAAAATGTTGAGATATCTGGTTATCTTCTTGAAAAAAAGCCTCAATTTAGAAATTTCAAAAGATACATTAAAATTAATTCCAGGTGGTTTCAAAAGCTCTATTTACTGACAAACTAGGGAAAAAAGATGACTCCTGAGTGAATGGTGGAAGAATTCAAAAGGAACATGTTAGTAGATTTGGTCACCAATAAGCAAAATCTATTGGTAAGTCAGAATACCATAATGAAACTAAAAAATGAACAACTAAGAAAATATGACAAAATCCTGATACCTTTAATATACAAATACTCTTTCAAATCATTAAGATTTATCCCAAAGAGAAATGGACAAAGGATACGGAAAACAATTCATAAGTTCAATCCATAAATTTCTAACAAATTTCTATTTATGAAAATAAGAATACATACCAAATACAGAAATAGTCTTATTCTCAAGAATTTTTGGTGAGTTATTAATGATAATAAAAATGGAAATAATTCAAATGTCGAACTATAGGAAAGTAATTAAAACAACAAGCTATCATATCTTTAATAGGATATTATACAGCTATTTAAAAGAAAGTTTATCAAGAATTTTAGAGTTGTAGGAAAATTCTTAGGTGAAAAAAATGCAGCATGAAAGCCTGGCTGGCATGTCTCAGTGGTTGAGCATTGACCTATGAACCAGGAGGTCACTGTTTGATTCCTGGTCAGGGCACATGCCCGGGTTATGGGCTTGATCTTCAGTGTAGGGCGTGCAATGTTTCTCTCTCTCTCTCCCTCTCCCTTCCTCTCTGAAATCAATAAAAATATTTTTTAAATGCAGCATGTAAAATAATGACAATTACTAACAGAAAAAAAAATCACCAAATTGTCTATATCTCCTTAACCTCCCCAACCCCAAAAAAGATAAGAGGGAAATACACTAAGATATCTTTGGGTATTTGGGTATGTGGTTTAATATTATTATTGTTTTCTATGTTTTTTTATTGCCTTCTGCATGGGACATGTTTATTTCCAATACAGAGATATTATATATATATATATATATATATAAAATAAAAAATGTCATAGCTGTTAAAGATACAAGGAATACCACACTTATAATACCTTAATTTTGGATGAGGAGGTGGATACTGGAAGTAGCTCTGAGGTTCTCAATTCTATTAGCATATTTGATTCACCGAGAAGCTTTTAGGTCATTCTGACTCTAGAGACCCACCCCAGACCTAATCAGAATGCCTGGGGAATGGCCTAGGAGTAGTTATTTTTAAAGCTGGCAATGTGATTCTAATATGCAGTATGGCACAAGAACTATTTATGAAACTCTTAAATCAGTGCTTTTCCAACCTTAAAGTGCAAATGACTCACCTGAGAATCTTGTTAACATGCAGATTCAGTAGGTGTGGGTGGAACTCAAGATTTGGCTTTTCTAACAAGCTCCCTGGTGATGCTGATGCTGCTGGTTCAGGGAGCAACTTGGAATAGCAAGGCCTTCAGTCTTACCAGTTGTAGGCAAGAGAGTTCATGTATATTTTGTGTCCTTTAATTATTGTAACAACGCTGTGAGACAGGTGCTGTTATTCCTCACCATTTTACAAATGAGGAAGTGGAAGCTCAGGAAGTTATACCAGAAATCTGATTGGATTTGTGACTCCAATCAGCCCTGCATCTGTGTGTGTTGCAAAGAGGGAACTAAATTGAGGCCTTACAAACAGATGCAGGGAGATTAAAGCCAGATAACATTGAAGCCTATATAATCTCAAATGGTTAACTAAAGAACATAAGAAACAGAAGGTGTTAATAGATGCTTTAAAGGCCAGATGACTAAAAATAACAAAGTTAAATAGAAGCTAGACTAGAGCATACATTTTTGGTGTCTCACTCTCTCTCTCTCTCTCTCTCTCTCTCTCTCTCTCCCTTTTAACTATTTTTTTAATTATGGTAAAATATATGTAACATAAAGTTTGCCATTTCCACCATTTTTAAGTATATAACTCAGTGATATTAATTTTATTATTCAACTATCACCGCTATTTCCAGTAGTTTTCATCACCCTAAACCAGTGGTCGGTATTATGCCCAGATTTCAAGATCCCCATTAGACCATACCAGGGAGCCAGCCGAGTCCGATGCAAAAGCAGAGAGTCTTTTATTCGAGCTAGCTCGGCTCCCCCACCTCGCCAACGCAGCGGCAGGAAGCAGAGAGAGGCCTAACCCTCGTGTGAAGAGGAGTTTTATAGGGGGGTGGAGTCAGGGTAGGAGAGGGGACTGTGAGCCCTGCCGATTGGCCAGGAGCAAGTCGGTGTCTTGTTCCTGGGTTGGCTAGCAGAGGCTTAGACTTCCGGGAAGAAGCTCCTTGCCAAGCACATGGCTGCCCCAAAATGGAGGACACAGGGTAAGATGGAGGGCGTAGTTTTAGCCCTTTCAGTCGGCAAACTGCAGCCCCTTGAGTGTGGCTCTTCCACAAAATACCACGTGTTGGCATGCACGTACAGTGGGATTGAAACTTCGTGGCCACACTCAAGGGGCCAAAGAGCCCCATTTGGCTCATGAGCCGCAGTTTGCCGACCACTGCCCTAAACACAAATTCTGTACCCATTAAGCAATCAATACCCATTTTCCCTCCCTCTAGCCCTTAGTAACTCAAATGTACTTTTGTTTCTATGCATGTGTTAGATATTTCATATAAGTGGAATCATACAATATTTGTCTTTTTATGTCTTTCTTCTTTCACTTAGCGTAATGTTTTCAAGGTTCATCTAAGTTGTAGATTGTGGCAGAATTTTATTTCTTTCTATGGCTAAAGAACATTTCATTGTTTTATATATACATCACATTATGTTTTTCCACTCATTTGTGTTGTTTCCACTTTTTGTCTATTGTGAATAATGTTGCAACGAATCCTGGCATGTAACTATCTGTTTGACTCCCTGTTTTTTTAATTCTTTTGGGTACATACCTAGGAGTGCAATTGCTGTGTCATATGGTAAGTCTATGTGTAACTTCTTGAGGAACTACCAAAGTGTTTTCCACAGTGGCTGCACCATTTTACATTCTCATCAGCAATGGGCAAATGTTTCAATTTTTCCAAGTCCTCACCAATACTAGTTATTTTCTAATTTTTAAAAAATTATAGCCATTTTTTAGGTGTGAAATGGCATCTCATTGTGGCTTGTTTTACACTCCCCCTCCCTCGGTAGCTAATTATATTGAGCATCTTTTCATGTGTCTAATGACTGTTTGCAGATCTTCTTTAGAGAAATGTTTATTTTAAAGTCCTGTGCCCATTTGAAAATTAGGTTGATTGTCTTTTTGTTGTTGCATTATAGGAGTTATTTACATATTGCATATTTAATTATTATCAGATATATGCTGCAAATAATTTCTCCCATTTTCTGGGTTTTCTTTTCACTCTCTTAATAGTATCCTTTTAACTTTTCTCCCAATTATGAAATAAATACGTGCTTGATTAGAAACATTGGCTAGTACTAAAGAGTACCAAAAAGTATAAGGAATAAAAAAAAGCACCCATAGTTTCAACTGAAAGTTAACTATGGTTTATATATTTGCATATTTTTTTATCACTTAATATTTTTTTATGAGTTACTTGAGGCAAACTAACAACATTTGACAGGGAGCAAGATCTCAAATGCTCCCCTCCATCACTTTTTTGTTGTTGTTAATCCGCACCTGAAGATATTTTTCCATTGACTTTAGAGAGAGTGGCAGAGAAAGGGAAAGACAGAGAGAAACATCGATGTGAGAGAAACACATCATGGATAGAGTTTTGGCGTGTGGACTGAAAGGTAGCAGGTTCAATTCTGGTCAAGGGCATGTACCTTGGTTGCAGGTACATCCTCAGTAGGAGGTGTGCAGGAAGCAGCTGATCGATGTTTCTCTCTAATCAATGTTTCTAACTCTCTATCCGTCTCCCTTCCTCTCTATAAAAAAGTCAATAAAATATATTTTAAAAAAAGAAAAGAAGCACATCAATAGGTTGCCTCCGGCATGTGCTGTGAACCAGGGCCTGGTCTGTGCTGGGAGGAGCTTGCAAGAGAGTAACATGCCCTTGACCATAATTGAACCTGGGTCCCTTTGGTCCTCAGTCCAACGCTGTGTCTGCTGAACCAAACTAGCCAGGGCCCCTCCATCACATTTGATATTTACATTTACTTTATATATTTAAATGAATATGTATCTATAATTTCATATATATTTTAACTTCCCATATTATAACCATTTTACTAAATCACTAAAAATCTGTAAACATACTTTTAATGGCTGCATATATTCTACTGTGTGGAATACAGTAACTTATTTAAACATTCAATAATGTTGAAAACATTTCCAACATATTAATAATAATGCTGAAATTAATATCTTACTCTCTGGGTTCCTCATTTTCTTCCCACAGAATAGAATTGTAGAAGTAGAACAACAGACTAAAGGGCTTGAAGCAATCCCTTGCTTAAAGTAATTTTCTGCTAAAATGCAAATATCCCTGGGATGGTCATTGTGCCTTAGGCATCTGCACCTGCACTAACTACTGCCACCTTGTGATCCTCTCTTGTAACATAATTTTGGTTCTGATAAAGTGATGGAGGCTCAGGATATGTTATTGAAAATAAAGAAAGTGGAGGGGATGGAAGAAAATAAAGAAAGGCAAGTTTGAAGTTAAGGAGTGTCCTGCGCAGGGCTCAGGAGCACCGGGAAGGACCTTAAGCAGGTGGGAAGAAAGGGAGACAGGAAAGTGTGAAGACATGAACAGACAAACTTGACATGGCATCATTTTATCTCAAGCCCCAGTTATACCTGTGAATGTTTATTGCCAGATGTACAGACCTTTGACCAGGTAGGTAAGGCAGCTTGACTAGTGACATGGAGAATGTGGCTGTGAGTTCATGCATGTCATCTAAAATATAAGTGGCCAAGTCTTCCTATGTGGCTGAGTATTCCCACACCTGTAAATACAGGACACCAAATGCTAATAACAATATAATTCGAGTTTTGCCTACTTACACCTTTGGAAAGGGGCTTGCAGTCTTCGGTTAAGAATGTAAAATTCTCCTTGGAACAATTAGTTTGCAGAATTAAGTAAGTAACTTCATAGTTCCATCCAGACACCACCTGAAACAATGTTGAATTGAAGAGTTAAAGGGTAGTTTAAACATTATTCACTGTGTTATGAGGAACTTAGAATACTGCCTGACATATTGCAAGTACTCAAAAATATAAACTCTTAGTACTAGGCAAAAGTCATGACTGAATAAATATGGAGCACTTTATGACTCTCACACTCCTCAACACACACACACACGCACACACATTCACATCTGAAAATAAAAAGCAATATATACATGGAGTTACTGTATTTTCTTAAAAAAACCTAGCAACATTTCCTCTGCCAGGCAACAGAAAAATAATGTCTCTTTGAATTTTGTGAAATATTAATAATACTCTTCTAGGTGGTTAAAAACACTTTGGAGCTAGAATGGCCTTTGCTGATAAGTTCTCAGGTTCCGAGACAGACAGGCAGTAAGTTTTGTGCTGCTTTATCTTGGGCTGGTCCCACCCCGATTGCTGGCTATGAACATAATTGAGTAGAACATGCATCTTGTATGAAAGGAAGTTGGATGGTCTATTAAAAGCAGGGAAGGTTACTGACTAAAGTAAGTCCCTCATAATTAGACACTGAAATACAAGGAACCCAGTCAACTGTCAGTAAAGACTTAGTGAACTGGATCAGTGAAAAGGCCAGATTTCCAAGTATTTACTTTCTTTTAATGATATGAAAACTATAATTTAGAGAGTGCTCAGAAAGCCATGCCAACTGTTTGGGTTCCCTTTCATATTTTGGAGCCATGTTTGACTCATGATAGCTAAGTGATAATGTAATTTTCTTAAAACCTTAAGGCTAGAATGATCTTTTCATCTCACCATCTCTAAGAAAAACATGTATTTCTGACTAACCATTCATTAAAACCAACCTCAGAGCCAGGGGTATTATTAGCTACACTTTTGCCTTTTATATATTGTAGTATCTCAATCACTTTGACTCAAGAGAAAGCGCTTTACCTCCTTTGCCAGTCAGATGAGGACTTAAAAGAGCTCCCTCACCACCAGTCATGGAATCATAGGTTTTCTATTGACCAATGGTTTATTTTAGGTAATGAAACCCTAAACATAAAGATCCAACAAATGTTAACAATACTGTGAGAAATGGAAACTAAAGCACAAACCTGTCTCTGTGCCCTTTCTACTTCTTTAAGAGCAAAGAGGTGGGAATGATCAGTGTGGTTGTTAAAATGTTCAATGGCATGTCTCAGAACAGGGTCGAAGTCCGGGGGGACAGTCGATATGGTGTGCACGCAGCCATAGCAGTCATACTGGGAGGTCACCACAGGGCCCTTGGCTTGACAAAGAGAGAGTAGGCAAAAGGGCAGCGTTAATGAGCAAAACCCGCATTCAGATACATTGTCCTAAATAAGTAAGATAATTTTGAAGACCCTGGTAAACAAACTTTCTAGTACATTCTGGTATGTATTAGAAAAAGAGAATACAGGACTGCTTTTTGTCAGGAGAAAAAAACCTACCATTGACTTAGGAACATCTTATGTGCATACTATTGTGCATAATTATTTTAAATTTATTTAGAAATCATTGTAAATTACAGAAATAATACATTAATTTATCATCTTATAAAAAAGTAAAACAGTACAGATATAGCATTATTTATTTTTCAGTGTTAATTAAAGCTCCTTGAAGTCTCATTCATGTTATAATATGTTTTGTATGAATTCATTTCAACAAACATGTAGATATATTGCTCCTTCCGTAATATGTCAGGTGCTGAGCGAGACTGGGTGGTTACATTAACTTGTTAGTAGTGGTCATTGTGGTGTGTTGGGAAGCACAAGAGACTTGGTTGGAAGGAGGACATTCTGATAAAAGGTAAGTGTGTAGAAGGCCGCCTGCCCTGTTTATCTGAATACCGACTTAAGGGAGACATAGGGGAGTGTCAAAATCGGCGCCAAAGCCCTACTGAAGCAAGTCTTGCCCCAGAAGGGTGTCTCCAGCACAGAAGTTCTCTCACTGTAGACACAGCTGATTCTCACAGCCAATTGGCCTGGAGGTCAATTCCTCCCAGTGTTACCTACAACAATCAAGGCTTAACTACAACAAGACTGTGCACAAAGCCCACAAAGGGGTGCACCAAGAGTGTCCACCTCAGGTAATTGGGGAGGCTGAGCCACTGGACCCTATAGGACACCTAGCACACAGAGCCACTCTCCCAACACAGGGAAGCAGCCAAAATGTGGAGACAAAGAAACAGGTCACAAATGACAGAAATGGAGGAAAGCAAACTACTTGATATAGAGTTCAAAACCACGTTTATAAGGTTTTTCAACAATTTTCTAGAAACCGCCGATAAATTTAGTGAGATCTTCCATAAATCTAGTGAGACCCTCTAGGATACGATAAAGGACCAACTAGAAATTAAGCATACACTGACTGAAATAAAAAATATTATGCAGAGATCCAACAGCAGACTAGAGGATCCCAAGAATCAAGTCAAAGATTTGAAATACGAAGAAGCAAAAAATGCCCGAGCGGAAAAACAAAAAAAGAAAAAATAATCCAAAAATATGAATATAGTGTAAGGAGCCTCTCAGACAACTTCAAGCATACCAACATTTGAATTATAGGGGTGCCAGAAGAAGAGAGAGAGCAAGATATTAAAAACCTATTTGAGGAAATAATGACAGAAAACTTCCCCTACCTGCTAAAAGAAATAGACTTACAAGTCCAGGAAGCGCATAGAACCCCAAACAAAAGGAATCCAAAGAGGACCACACTAAGACACATCATCATTAAAATGCCAAGAGCAAAAGACAAAGAGAGAATCTTAAAAGCAACAAGAGAAAAACAGGTAGTTACCTACAAGGGAGTACCCATATGACTGTCAGCTGATTTCTCAATAGAAACTATGCAGGCCAGATGGGAGTGGCAAGAAATATTCAAAGTGATGAATAGCAAGAACCTACAACCAACATTACTTTTTCCAGCAAAGCTATCATTCAGAATTGAAGGTCAGATAAAGAGCTTCACAGATAAGAAAAAGCTAAAGGAGTTCATCACCACCAAACCAGTATTATATGAAATACTGAAAGGTATCCTTTAAGAAGAAGAGGAAGAAGAAGAAAAAGGTAAAGATACAAATTATGAACAACAAATACACATCTATCAACAAGTGAATCTAAAAATCAAGTTAATAAATAATTTGATGAACAGAATGAACTGGTGAATATAATAGAATCAGGGGCATAGAAAGGGAGCGGACTGAAAATTCTCAGGGGGGTAGGGGTGTGGAGGTATGGGAAGAGACTGGACAAAAATCATACACCTATGGATGAGGACAGTGGGGTGGTGGTAAGGGCAGAGGGTGGGGTGGGAACCGAGTGGAGGGGAGCTATGGGGGAAAAAAGAGGAACAACTGTAATAATCTGAACAATAAAGATTTAATTTTTTTTAAAAAAAGAGAGTCCTCAGCTGTGGAGCCCAGGCCACTCTCTGTAATCCAGGGGCTATGAACTATATTCCAACCATCATGGGCTCATGGGTGAACCTGATGTGAACTATGGCGCCCTCTCCAGGAAAATGCCGGTACTCACAACGTTCTCCATAGAATTTCAGGGTGTGCATAGAGTCATAGATCCACTGAATTGAATTAAAAGTGGTCGGCAGTAAAGATGGGGTGCCACTGACTGGGTTTTAGTAAAATATTAAAACAGGAGTGAGCTTGTATTAGGTTACCAAGTAATGTTTATAAGAGATAGCCTTAACCTGCTGGTCAGTAGAAGCAGACACTGTAGAGAGGAAGTCATGAAGGCATCCTGGGGCCCTTTGCCTTGGGCTCTCACTGTGTGAGTGTGTAGGACCCAAACAGAATCAGGAGGCCAACAGTGTTCTACAACAGTGTCCCTCAGTTGTGAGTATGTCAGCACAACTCCCCCTGAAGCTGTTTCCTGTCACTCACTCCATAAGCATATGTGTCATAAAAAAGATTTACTGAGTGAATATTCACAGCTTTCCTCACTGCTCTCCCCTTGCAGAAGATATGTTGCATCAGGGCAGTGGACAAAGTTAAGAAACTGGAGGGGACTTACATGGGAAAGGAGAGAATTACTGACGGCAGGACAAAAGATTGATGAACACAGAAAGGAGAGGTGGAAGGGAATAGAGACCAGAGGATGGTTTGCTGACGTCAAGGGCAGCTCTGACTGGGGTAAGAGGAGAGATGAAGCAGTCTTTTGAGGGTGAAAGATGCAAATTCAGTTTTTCCAGGCAATGGAATGATTTTTTCATCCTGCTCCAACATTTCTAGGGAAATTTTTAAAAAATTTTAAAAAGATTTTAAATTTTGAATTCTGAAAGATATTTGGCCAAAAAGATTTCAGATAAGGGACTGTGGATCTTGAAGTAATTGTGGATCTACACGGTGTGGCAAAGAACTTTTTAGCTCATCTACACTAATAAAAGAGAAACATGGTAATTAGCGTACGACCGCTACCCTTTTCATTGGCTAATCAGTGAGTATATGCAAATTAACTGTCAGCCAAGATGGCGGGAGGCAGCCAGGCACTGAAGCGAACATGAGGCTTGCTTGCTGCGGACTCCAACGTTCCCCGCCTCACTTGCCGGCCTCTCAGTTGCAACTCTAAGCAACTATGTGCTATGTTGCAAATAAGGAGCTAAACAAAACACCAGAAACCAGCTGGACTGAAAGCCAGCGGACTGAAACTTTGTATCGATGTTTTCAGCAGCGAGGCCTCAGAGCTAAAGCTGGCCCAGAATAAAAAAAAAAAAAAAAAGAAAACAAGGAGCGGTTGGAAGCTTCAGTCACTCACTTCCGGAAATCAGCCTTCAGCCCCTCACCCAGACTGGCCAGGCACCCGAGTGGGGACCCCCACCCTGATCCAGGACACCCTTCAGGGCAAACCAGCCGGCCCCCACCCATGCACCAGGCCTCTATTCTATATAGTAAAAGGGTAATATGCCTTCCAGCACCGGGATCAGCGGAGCAGCGAGGCTCCCGGCACCGGGATCAGCGTGACAGGGGGCAGCGCCCAAACCCCCTGATCGCCCTGCAGCTCTGTGTGTGACAGGGGGCGGGGCCACAACCTCCCTATCCGCCCTGCTCTGTTCATGACAGGGGAAGGCGCCCCAACCCACTGATCAGCCCTGCTCTGTGCCTGATAGGGGGGAGCTCCCCAATCCCCTGATTGCCCTGCAGCTCTGTGTTTGACAGGGTGCAGCGCCCCAACCCCCTGATCGGCCCTGCTCTGTGTGTGACAGGGTGCAGCACACCAACCCCCTGATCGGCCCTGTTCTGTGTGTGACAGGATGCGGCGCCCCAACCGCCCCCCCCCCCCCCCAACGGGCACTGCTCTGTGTGTGACAGGGTAGAACCATAACCTCTCCATCGGCCCTGCCCCGAGTGTGACAGTGATGGCGCCCCAACCCACTGATCGGCCCTGCTCTGTGGGTGATAGAGGGTGGCGCCCAATCCCCCTCCACGGGCTTTGCTCTGTGTGTGATGGGGTAGAGCCATAACCTCCCCATTGGCCCTGCCCTGAGTGTGACAGGGTGCAGCGCCCCAACCCCCTGATCCGCCCTGCTCTGTGTGTGACAGGGGGGAGCTCCTCAACCCCCTGATCGGCCCTGCTCTGTGAGTGACAGGGGGCAGCGCCCCAACCCCCTGATCGGCCCTGCTCTGTGCATGACGGGGCGGTGCCCCGACTCCCCAATCGGCCCTGCTCTGAGCCTGACCAGGGGCTGCACTTAGGGATTGGGCCTGCCCTCTGCCACCCGGAAGCAGGCCTAAGCCAGCAGGTCGTTATCTCCCGAGGGGTCCCCTGCCCCCCGAGTGCACAAATTTTTGTGCACCGGGCCTCTAGTAGTATATAAGTGCTGTGTTCTGGATCACGTGAAAATTTGCTTATGTGTTAAAGTACTTAAACTAAATAATTAAAAGCTACACCATTTTTTTTTTAAATTGTGATTTCTGTTTTGGACAGTGTTTCTTTGAATGCCACTTGTTGCAAGAGCTGAAACTCAAGAAATAGCTCTTGTGGGTTCCTTATGGATGACTAAGGCCAAGATAGAACAATTGCTCCTCCACTGATGTTCACGAGTGTGGCTGAAGATGCTGTTCTGGAGCCTCCTAAACTAAAACTCTATCTTGCAAAAGGCCAGTTCTGGGTTGGCTTTGTGACTGACATCCCCTAGATGTGCCCGTTCTTCTGCACCCAGCCACTCTGCCACCAGAGGGAAGGAGCTAACAGTGGTTATATCTCTGCATAAGTTGCTCCATTCTTATACGTTCTACTATACCAACTCTGCTAAATACTTAACTGTGGTGGGCCGGGGTTTCCTCATTTATAAAATGAGAATATTAACACTTGCCTCATAGAATTGTTGTGAGGATGAAATAAATCAACACATGTAAAATGATTAACACTATGGCTAACAATAAGTGCTCAATAAATATCAGCTATGATTACTTTTATTCTGATGATCATCAATTAATTATTGTGCTTTAACTTCAAGCCTACCATCTTTTTACAGTCTACAATAACCCTCTGAAGTGAGAATACTCTGATTCCCTTTTAAGAAAAAGGGAAACCAGACCTAACCGGTTTGGCTCAGTGGATAGAGCATCAGCCTGCAGACTAAAAGGTCCCAGGTTCGATTCTGGTCAAGGGCATTCATCAGTAGGAGGTGTGCAGGAGGCAGCTGATCATCGATGTTTCTAACTCTCTATCCCTCTCCTTCCCTCTCTGTAAAAAATCAATAAAATATCTTTTCTAATAAAAGAGAAACATGGTAATTAGTGTACGACCTCTACCCTTCCCATTGGCTAATCAGGGCGATATGCAAATTAACTGCCAGCCAAGATGGCGGCCGACAGCCAGGCAGCTGGAAGCAAACATGAGGCTTGCTTGCTTCAGTGAAGGAGGACTCCAACGTTCCCCGCCTGCCTTGCCAGCCTCTGAGCTGGCAGTTTGAAACATTGTAACAAATATAAAAGCTAAACAAAACCCCAGAAACCAGCTTTCAGCTGGGCGGTATCTCAGAGCTGGAGATGATACAGTGTTTCGATTATAGAACCGAAACAAACCAGATACCTGCTTTCAGCAGCAGAGACCTTGGCCCAGAATAAAGAGAAAAAGAAAAAAAGGAGTGGTTGGGAGCTTCAGTCACCCACCAGCCTGAAAACAGCCCTCAACCCCTCACCCAGACTGGCCAAGCACCCAAGTGGGGACCCCCACCCTGAAGGGTGTGTGACCAGCTGCAAACAGCCATCATCCTCTCATCCAGGCTGGCAAGGCACCCAAGCAGGACCCCCACCCTGATCCAGGACACCCTTCAGGGCAAACCAGCCAACCCCTACCCATGCACCAGGCCTCTATCCTATATAGTAAAAGGGTAATATGCCTCCCAGCACCGGGATCAGCGGAGCTGCAAGGCCTCCCAGCACCGAGATCAGCATGACAGGGGGTAGCGCCCAAACCCCCTGATTGCCCTGCGGCTCTGTGTGTGACAGGGGGCGGGGCCACAACCTCCCAATCCGCCCTGCTCTGTTCCTGACGGGGAAGGCGCCCCAACCCCCTGATCAGCCCTGCTCTGTGCCTGATAGGGGGGAGCTCCCCAACCCCCTGATCGCCCTGCAGCTCTGTGTGTGACAGGGTGCAGCGCCCCAACCCCCTGATCTGCCCTTCTCTGTGTGTGACAGGGGGCGGTGCCCCAACTCCTCTATTGGCCCTACTCTGTGCGTGACAGGGGGGAGCTCCCCCCCCCCCCCCATGGGCCCTGCTCTGTGCGTGACAGGGGGAGCTCCCCAACCCCCCTGATGGGCCCTGCTCTGTGCGTGACAGGGGGCAGGGCCCTAACCACCTGATTGGCCCTGCTCTTTGTGTGACAGGGGGTGGCGCCGCAACCTCCCCATCGACCCTGCCTTGAGTGTGATGGGGGCGGTGCCCCAACCCCCCAATCGGTGCTACCCTGAACGTGACTGAGGGTGGCATCACAACCTCCCGATCCGCCCTGCTCTGTGCATGACAGGGGGCTGCGCCCCAAATCCCCAATCGGCCTTGCTCTGAGCCTGACCAGGGGCTGCACCTAGGGATTGGGCCTGCCCTCTGCCACCCAGGAGCAGGCCTAAGCCAGCAGGTCGTTATCTCCTGAGGGGTCCCAGACTGTGAGAGGGCACAGGCTGGGCTGAGGGACCACCCCCTCCCCCCCGAGTGCACAAATTTTTGTGCACCGGGTCTCTAGTATTTAAATAAAAAAGAAAAAGAGAAACCAAAAAGGTGAAGAGATTTTGAAGGACTGCTGGCCAGATCTGACCTCAAAGCCTGTGCTTTTCTGGCTCTAGGACACCCCCACAATTGAAGCATGTGGCATGTTTTCTAGTCCTTTCCAGGGCCTTTGCACACACCTAATTCAGTGCTGCTGTCCAGGGAGAGGCCAGGGGATGATTGGCAGGAGCCTGGCCCCACCTCAGGACTCTGCCACCAAAGACCCCCCAACCGACAAGTCTGTAAATGGCATTGCATAGCCACCCACTGCCCTCTGGGAAAGGACTTTGTCCAGGTTATGCTCCTGGCCCCACAGGAAGTGGTTCGTTTCCCCCCAGGGCATCGCCACACAAAAATCAGCTACCTGGAGTAATGTGGCAGGTCTGGGATGTCACAGAGAATTCCATATTCCGTTTCTTCCCTATGGTCGCCATGCATTCTCCTGTGGCCTAGAAAGAAGAAAGAAAGAAAGAAAGAAAGAAAGAAAGAAAGAAAGAAAAGAAAGAAAGAAGGAAGGAAGGAAGGAAGGAAGGAAGGAAGGAAGGAAGGAAGGAAGGAAGGAAGGAAAGAAAGAAAGAAAGAAAGAAAGAAAGAAAGAAAGAAAGAAAGAAAGAAAGAAAGAAAAAGGAGACCATTTATCTTAATCTTTCAGATGGAGCAGGGCACCTAGGGCTGTTGCTGCTAGTAAGTATGGCTTTTCTCTTATTTAAAACTTAAGATTCTTTTTAAACAGAGTTTTGAGACACCAGAATGAATGTTTTTGTAGCCTAATCATTATTATTTACAAGTCATTGATATTCATGAGGTTTCCGGAGGAGAGGCAGTATAGATAGTGAGGTTTTAAAATAATGTTATGTTTGGACACTGGAGATATTTCTTTTTCACCAAGGTGAACACAGTGCCCTAAAACTAGCCTGCCAAACTCTCCTCTTACAGTTCAACTTAAGGGTTCAACTGCACAGAGGATGCGGTGCTTTTGATACCATTGTAATAACCAGTCACTAACTGAAAATGAGCAAAGGGAAGCCCAAATAGACACATGCCCAATAAAGTCTGGGTGACCTAAGGAAGGTACTTGTCTGTCAGTCACCCTGGGAACATAGTCGATGTGGCCACTGCAAGCAAAGGAAGATTTCAGATATTAAACTCCTAAACAAAGGAGTTCTCTCTCCTGCCTCTCTTGCACACTGGGGCTCCTGGCTCTCTTGTTGCAGTGGACACACTCCCCTGCATGCACTCGCATGGCCCA
>NW_027224198.1:0-15388 GCF_028538775.1 Myotis yumanensis
AAAGTAGCTGTACTAATTTCTGTGCTCACTGTCAATGTATGAGAAACCCTATGACCCTTTCGTGTAGAGTAGCACCAGACTGTGAAATGTTTGTTCCTTGGGTGAGTTCGAAAAAGTATGCAGTTTTCTAATCTCACCTCAGTAAATTAAATTTAAAAAAGAAAAGGTATGCAGTTTTAATTTGCAAGTGATTTTAACTATGTGTTGGGCACTGTTATGTGTCCTCTACACATAATAATTTACTTTATCTTTACAACATCTCTATGAGGTGAGGGCATTGTTTCCCAAGTATACAGATGAAGAAATAAGGGACAAAAGAGCTACGATACGTTAAGAAGTTCAAAGAGCTAGTAATTGGTAGAGCCAAGACTTAAATCTGAGCAGTTTGACTCCACTGTCCACATTTTGACTCTGACACTACACTACTGCTGCCGGGTTTTGCTTTATATATTTTTATGACTATATTATTAAATATACTTAGGCTTATGCATGTTATGATTTGTTATAGAAATATGTATTTTTTCTGTTGTGCACTCACCTTCATTCCATCAAAACTTTTTCTATTAAATGACTTTAATTCTATTTCATAGGACATTAATATTACTATACCAGTTTCCTTTTGATTAGCATTTGACTGTTGTTTTTCCCACTTTCTTTTAATTATAATTTCCCCTCTGCTGATTTGAACATCAGGGACTGTATTTTTTTTAGTTGTTACCCTAACTATTTTAACAGATGTATAACTATCATTTTTTTCTAACAAAGTTTATTTTACCCTTCCTCCTTCATAACACATGAGCCTTAATTCACTTTAAATATCCATTAAAATTCCATAATATTTTCATTTTTGTAAAGCATTGAAGTTTTGTCTTTTTAAAACTCAAGAAAATGTTTTTAGATATATTTGAAACAGTTACATTTATCATTATATTTATTAGAATCCATATTAACATTTGGTTTTGCTATCTTCTTACTTTTCTGTGTTTACTTTCCTTTCTCATTTATGAAGAATGTCTTTTAAGCATTTGTTAAATTAAGGATCTGTCTGTGGTAAATTTTGAAAGCCCTTAAATATTTCATTATGTCTTTGTTTTCTACTCATTATTAAAAAATAGTTCAGCTTGCACATGCACACATGAGCACACACACATTCTTATATAACCCTTACCACAATGCCTTTTTATTGATGAGAAAACTGAGGTGGAGCAAAATTAAATAACTCCCCAGGGAAATGTGAAAGCACAATATAAAGTAGAAAGTATTGAACAAAGTTATTGATGTGTTTTATCTTTCCTACTCCACTGAAAGCTATTTAGAAACAAAGATTGTCTTTTATTATAACAAAGATTTAGCAAATGAATGAATATCCTTTTATTTCCATAAATAAATATATAATGCATAGAAAAATATAAATGAACAATTTTATAAGTTGTTTATAATAATAAATTTATATTCTCCTTCTGACTGTTACACATTTAATGGACAATATCACATTTGTTTTTGTGTCTTTAGTACATATGCAGTGCCTGGTACATGGTAAATGTTAAAAAATAATGTACTTTTGGGAAGAGTACTTCACATGTAACTCAATAAACATGTATCTAAACCAAATATAAAGATTGAAATTTTACTTCCACTCATGTTAGGATTCTTAATGATAATCTGTATATATAAAAGTCTAATATGCAAAGTGTCCCCTTGGGAGTTCCATCAACCAGGTGTTCCATCACTCGCTATGACATTGTGCTGACAACCAGAGGGCGGCGCAGAATGAAGGAAGGCCCCGGCCAGCGACTGGCAGCTGCTAGGGACCCTACTGCTAAACGAATTTTGTACACTGGGCCTCTAGTTTAATATAATCTGAATGTTATTTTTTAATGGTGATATAAGACACCTAACATACCATTTGTCATCTTAAGCATATTTAAGTGTACAGTTCAGTAGTGTTGTGCATATTCACATTGTTAGGAAATGGATCTTCAGAACTTTTTCATCTTGCAAAATTGAAACCCTATATCCATAAAACAACTCTTTGTTTCCCCCTCTGCCTTGTCCCTGAAAACTACCATTTTACTTGATTTTATAAGTTTGACTATTTTATATACTTCACTAGGGGCCCGGTGCACGGGGGGGGGGGGGGAGGGGGGGGGCGGCGAGGCAGGCGTGTCCCTCAGCCAAGCCTGCCCCCTCTCACATACTGGGAGCCCTCAGGGGATGTCCTAGTGACAGCTTAGGCCCGCTCCCTGCTCCCCTTGGGGATAGGGCCTAAGCCAAAGTCTGGCTTCCCTTTGTGGGAGGTGACTGGGCTGATCAGGGGAAGGCACCAGCCCCATCACCCCACTGCTGCAGCCACTACCAGTCACAGCAGCCAGCAAGGTTTTTTCATCAACATAAACTCCAGTCCCTTCACCATGAAAAAATGACAACTTTAGGCATTTTTAAGATGTGTCTTTCATATAATAATAATTTATTTATTATTTTTTTATCCTCACTTGAGGATATGTTTCCATTGATTTTTAGAGAATGTGGAAGAGAAAGGGAAAGACAGAGAGAAACATCAAAGTGAGAGGAACACTTTGATTGGTTGCCTCCTGCATGAGTCCTGACCTGGGCCCCGGCCAGGGAGGAGCCTGCAACCTAGGTACATGCCTTGGTCAGAATTGAACTCAGACCCTGCCATCAGCAGGCCAAGGCATTATCCACTGAGCCAAACCGGCTAGGGCAAGATATGACATTTCTTAGCCCTCCAGCAGCGGACCTTCGTATTTTTCTCCAGGAGTGTGGTGAAAAACCCTAGATCACCTTTTTGGATTCTTATTACCCAAGTTACTAAGAATATTACCAGTGGCATACAGGGAGCTTAACCAATGAGTGGTCAGAAAAGGTGTTTCCTCTATAGCTCACACCAATCGCTAGCTTGCCCCCCCACCCCCAGGCCTGATGCCTCTGGCTCAGGACTGGGCAGGGGACCCCCATATCCCCACCATCACCACCTCCGCCCCCCGCCCAGGCCTGATGCCTCAGCCAGAGGCATCAACCTCCATCACCCTCCCATCACTGGATCGGCCCCTTGCCCAGGCCTGATGCCTCCGCCAGAGGTCTCAGGCCTGGGCAGGGGACCCCCATCTCCCTCCATCACCAGCTTCTGGGCAGCTTCTGGGGCTTCTGGGGCCGGCCTGCAGCCCAGGATGGCGGCTTGTGCTGGCGGCTGTGCTGTCCCATCCTGCCTGCAGTATGCAAATTGGCTGCCATCTTTTTTGGCGGTTAATTTGCATATCACACTGATTAGCCAATGGGAGGTGTAGTGAAGGTATGGTCAATTACCGTGTTTGTCTATTATTAGATAGGATTATTATTTTTTTGACTGCATAATATTATTAAATATTCAGGTAGTGCTGGTGGAAAAGTACATTACAGAAGAATACTACTTTATAATTGGCACATGCAAATCTCTCTCTCTCTCTCTCTCTCTCTTTCTCTCTCTCTCTCTCTCTCTCTCTCTCCTCATCTGCTATCTAATTTCAAGCTAAGCAGGACCCTTCCATGGATAACAATTAAAAAGTAATATTTTATTTGAAACATAAATCACTGCCTAAAGGACTGTGTGAGAGAATTCCCACATTTCCTCTCCTCCTATTTCTTTTTTTAAATTTTGTTTGGGAGGAGGTTGAAAACAGAAGCATTGCTGGAGTATTAAGAGTCTTTCTCCCTTGGGTATTATTCTAAAAAGGCAAGTTTGAAAAAGCTTCAGATTTTTTCCAATAGCTAAGTAAAGGCCAAATTAAATATAAATTAATTAGTTTCATTCTTTTGATTGCTCCATTTATATTTTTTAAGGTCAAAATGGCTTTCTTTAGTCATAAACAGATTCTACTTTGCAAACCCCAATTTAAATCAGTAAGTGCTCTAAAAAGCCTCACGTTGTGAATTAAGAAAACATCAGGTGGCGCAGAGGTGCCATAAAAGGATTTAGGCTTAGGAGGGAAAATATTACCTTTTGGGAGCCCCTACATAGCACCTGTAAAAACCACCCGGCTGGTTTGGCTTGACCCTCCGGAGAGTCTTAGGCCTTCTAGAAATCCACATTATTACCTTAGGAGGCAGCTTCAGCCATGAATGTAAAAATGTAGCTTAGCTTTGAAGGGTCTAAAAGGCCTTAGCCTCTGGATCCACAGTTGGAAACAACCTTCTATTTAGCTTTACCTTTTATTTTATTATTTCTGGCATAAGCAGATTTCAAGGGATTTTTTTCTTATTTATTCATCCAATATATATTTACTGAATGCCTACTGTGGTCAGAACCTCTATTAGCACTGTAGAGACACACAGCGTCCCTGCCTTCATGAAGCTTCAGTCAGTTTATGATTTGGTCATCATGTGATTTAAGGCACTCAAAACTATGAAGTAGAATGGGATTCCCAGAAGCTACCTATGCCATACTCCTACCTAAAGAAATGACTCAGTAAAGTATTTTCTGACAGATATGATTGTCATGGCTGAAGGCCTTCAGAGAGGGGATATCTTCGACCTTTGAATCAGAGTCATGGTTCTTGTATGCAATAAAAATACATGTCTAGAAGTTTTTCATGCAAACTAGGGCAGAAAGGTAGCTGGTGATAGTAGTATTGCTAGACGAGATACAAAATGTCCAGTTAAATTTCAATATTAGTTTGAGCCAAATATTGCATAGGACATACTTATACTAGAAATTTATTGGTAGTTTATCTGAAATTCGAATTTACCTGGGCATTCTTTAATTTTATTTGCTAAATCTGATAACTCTATATGGTAGAGGAAGAAGAAAGGTCAGGCAAAAATTATTTGAAATGTTTAATTAATTAATGACAAATAAAATAATTCACTGGAATTCAAACACTAATGACTTGGGTTATAGTACCATCAGCAATGTACTTTGCAACTTTCTCCTGACTGATTCTCTTTACATAAGGATGACACTGGGATAGTCTGTGCATCATTGGTTCTCACACTATGGATTCTTCTGACTAAAAGAAAGATTCAGGCTATTTACTTTTAAAGAGTCATGTGTTTTCATGGGATCCCTTTGGAGACCCGTGTATATCCATTGCTTCTCCAATTAACCGCCCCCTGAGACAAGGTAAAAGTAAAATGGAGTCCACATGGTGTACTACCAGACTGGAATTTTTATCAGCCATTTCACAAGGTACTTGAAACATACAAAAACTTTCCTAATATCTCTGTGGTTTATGTTCTGTGTCTAAAGTTCTACCAAAAAGCAAGGTAGTGTATGTATAGAGAATAGAAATAACTGCACTATAAGCTCTGTGTTATCAGAGACTGGACCTGTTTTATTCAATGCCAGTAACCAAGTGCCCAGCACAGAACTCTCAAATGTTGTTAGAGGGTAGTAAAGAATTCTATCTTCCACATACCTTATGCCCTTTACTCCAGCTAGAAAAGGGCAAATTCCATGACTTTCACAAAAGGCCCCCATTTATTTTTATGTATATAAAAGACAAGTCTGGAAAAACACACATATGTAGAGTATATACAGTATATGCTTTGTCCTTCTTGAGGTCTTTCATTATTCAAAGTAAGAAAGTTGGTAATTTTAAAAGTTAACTGGTTTGCTTTTCCTTATCTGTAAAGCTCTTTATCTGATCTTCAATTCTGAATGGGCTCGGTGGATAGAGCGTCGGCCTGCGGACTGAAGGGTCCCAGGTTCGATTCCGGTCAAGGGCATGTACCTGGGTTGTGGGCACAACCCAGTAGGGGTTGTGCAGGAGGCAGCTGATCGATGTTTCTCTCTCATTGATGTTTCTAACTCTCTATCCCTCCCCCTTCCTCTCTGTAAAAAAATCAATAAAATATATTTTAAAACAATAAATAAAAGTTATTTTTCCCAAGAAGTGCCCATACCAAATATTTATATTGTATTATTTCTCTAGATTAAAACATACATATTATATTGAAGTATAATTTACATGTTGGGTTACAATACTTCTCAAAAATAACACAAAATTCAAATTGGGCCATTTGTGTTCTTAAAAGATATACTGAGGCATATTAAAATTTGTAAGAGTTTATTTGAGCAATTACCAATTCCAATTGGGCAGAACCAAACCAGAGGTGGTTAGGAGCACTCCAGCGACAAGGAGTGAGGAGAAAAACTTATGGAGAAGGTTCAGAAACAAAGAAAGAAAATTATTTGATTGGCTATAGCTTAAAGGCTAGTTGACTGCTTGCAATTATTTGTCCTTTGATCTTGACCTTGTAATCTTGAGTCATTTACAAGCTTAGATTTGGTCACTAGGGCATCAGAGCCTCATTGGTCTAAAGGCCAAGCTGTTTAATGAATTTAACAATAGCTTGCTTCTTCATTGAAAAATGTTTAATATTCATTATTAGTTCTATTACATAAGGGCAAATTTACACATCAATTCTAAATGGAATCATTGAGTATTCTGGGTAGACAGTTTTTTCTAAATCATTTACACAACTGTTACTTTTCTAAATGAAGAAATGGGCATCCACAGAGATAAAGTAGCTCATCCCAGATCACATAGGTGGGATTAAAACTTAAGTCTGTTTATCTTCATTTTGAGTCCTCTGTTTATATTTCATTATGTCTTTATTTTTTTATTTGGAATTTAAGACTTTTTGGCTTAAATATGAAAACATGCAAATATGTTCAGATATTGCAAAGAGAAAAGGTGAAAATTCTGACATTCCCTGTTTTAATATTAGCATTTGAACCAGCATTTTAAAAGTTTGCATTAGCTTTTTTTTTTTTCTTTTTAACAACTCACATAACAGACTCTAAGGAAGCACTTACTTTCTTACAAAGTGGAAATAGCTCCTTATTACTCTGAATTGTCTTGGACATTGCCTAAATGGCTGTCATGAGGTAAGATCAATGCAGGTTCTCAATTTGACACGCTGGTAGGGTGACCATCTGAGTTTCCTCTGGAAAATCTGAGAATAAAATGTCTAGACTGATTTTCAGTCCAGAAGCTCAAACTTCAAGAAACTTGGGACAATCTCAGCAGCCTAAGGAGATGGAGTAAACCCAGCTGGGGCATAGTCACGCAGTGTCCATCAGATTATTCACCAATTCCAGCTTCTTCTCTCCTTTGCCAGAACAGGAATCAACTCATTTTCCCCATGCTACCTCCTCACCAAAACTTCTTTCTTTTTTCAATTTTTTTCCAGGTCCTAACTTCGTTCTAGTTTCAACCAAATTTTTTTCCTTTTCCTCTCTTGCTGAATTTTTGGTTAGATTTTGGAATATAACTATTCTTTATAACTTTATTTCCTTTTTAACTCTGAGTGGGCAAACCAGACTAAATACTTAGCTTTGATTCATTCATTTATGCCTAGACATGTTCTAAGCACTCATTGCACATAATATACAAAATGAATGGGAGATGAAGGTCACTCTATTGCACAACCTCAGCCAGCACCACTCACAAAGTGGTCCTGCTTAGAAGTCAGTAATAACTTATTTATTCTGCTGAAGTTGTCTTTGATCTTTCTACTCTTCAAGTACTAAATCAGAGGACCTTGCAAAGTCATAGAAGGAGGTGGCATTCGTATCTGGTGAGACCTTACTCATGACTGTACCCTTTCAGGGTTTTATTTTCCTTCAAACAATAGTGTATCCTAGAGGAAAGACATAAAATAGGACATTATTATAAGGGCTGCCTCTATAGGGACCAGCTTAGTATGGAAGTGTATACTACCTCTGGCATTAGAGCTATACTCATCATGCCCTGGGTGATAGTTTGTGGACTCTGTCTAGAAGATAGTAACTCAGGCAAACTTAACAATAAAAAAGCAGCCCATACCAGTGACTATAAATCACAACCCATAGAAAAAGGCAAATATACCTAGTGAGGGTTCAATCCAGTAATGAGATTAGGGGCTCCTCTGATAGAGAATAAGAAACCAAGGAAAATGTCTTCACCTGGGAGACATGCAAAGACATACAAAGACAGGGACATCTGGGGCTACCAAAGAGTTCAAGGAAGATTCCTAAATCTCTTGATTCCATCCACTTCTATTTTAACCAACTCTGCAAGAGGCCCGGCTACCATAATCTCTGGACTCTAGCAATAGAATCCTAATTCACCTCTCTTTCCCACCTCCAGTCTTTTCTCCTTACAGCTAAAATAACTTTTTTAAAAAACCAACAACACACAGATTTGATCATGTAACATACTCTTACCCTCCTTCAATATCTTCCCATTTTTAAGGTAAAGCAAAATTTCTTCATGATGTAACTTTTAACACTACATTTTCAGCCATACTTCCCACTGACTCTCCAATGTTCTTGCCAGTCTCACCACCCAACTGGCCTTCTTTCAGGCAGTACTATTTATTAAACACATAAATGGTTGCTTTGGCTAGAACATTTCTTCTAACCAAATGGGAATCTTGACAAGTCAACTATTCAACTATCATTTTCAGTTCAAGTTTATCTTCCATTGGGGGGTGGGAGGAGGGCATGTTCTTCACAACTCCAAAAGTAGGTCAAATCTCCTAGTCAAGGTTTTTATGCACCACTCCTTGATAGCATTTACAGATCATGATTGTAATTTTACTCCTTTTTATGTGATCATTTGATAAATGATCTACTAGACTGCAGTGTACAGGAGGACAAGATTGGTCCTTTGGGAAACCTTTGTGTTCCAAGAGCCCAGAACAGAGATTGGTAAATAGTGATCACTTTTCATGTAACTGTTGATTGAGTGTGATGTAAGAAGTGGGACTTGCATGCTTCTAATTGTTCCTTTTAATAGATTTTTGTTGTGCTCTTAGTACTTGGACTCAGAACCTCTTGGATCTCCAGGTTTATAGATGAAGAATCAACCTAAATAAGGTGGAAATTCTATGAAGTATAGAGCTGTGCACCCTGGGTGTTTCTGGCTCCAGTCTGATGATAGGAGCAGCCAACCTTCCTACCACTATAGTTTCCCCCATATACTTCAATTTTAAAAATATTTCTACCAAGTGCTACCAAGCTCATCACTTGTATTAAGCAATAATTCATTTGTTTGTTTCAAAAACACAAACAATAGCCAGCTGGAGCTATTAGTTGGCATAAGATTACAGGGTTACCATACGATGTTGATATTTTTGCAAACCAGAACAATATTGTGAACACATTTGATTCATGTGAGACTTTAAATTTTATTAGAAATAACGCTGGGCTTTTATTTTTGTGTTTTGAGGACTTCTAGAAATCTAGGGCTCTCAGGTTAGGAACTACTGCATTAAGTCTCATAAAGATGGGACAGACAATGACTTTCCTCTCTGTTCTGATAATGCTGTGTCACTCTGACAGGACTGTGACTTGGAATATTTGGTAATAGAGACCACAATGAGCCAAGCCATAGTGTAAAACTGTGTACTGACATGATGTTTTAGGCAGAAGCACCCAGCTGAGGATGAAGCAGACAGTGATCCATGCCTTAACTTAGAAGAAATTTTTCAAAACCTCAGCATGGCCAACTTTACCCTTTTCTTAATTTAAAGGTATTGCAGCCCAACCAGTGTGGCTCAGTGGTCGAGCATCCACCATGCACCAAGAGGTCATAGGTTCAATTCTCGGTCAGGGCACATGCCTGGGTTTCAGGCTTGATCCCCAGCAGGGAGTATACAGGAGGCAGCCGATCAATCAACATCGATGTTTCTATCTCTCTCTTGCTCCCCCGCTTCCTTCCCCTCTCTTTGAAATCAATAAAAATATTTAAAAAAAAAAACAAAAGTATTGCAACCTGAGGGTTACACTTAGTAATAATTCCAGACATACATGGCTGGTTTCTTAAAGCCAAATAAGTATTTAGATAATAGAAGGAACAAAAGGTCAGGCACAGGCCTGCCAAAGCTTGACGGCTATGCATGTTTTCAGAAAAAGAAACAGTGATTTCCTTTATTCTGCTTTGAGACAATATCTTCGAAGTCTTCACTTACCATAAAATAATAGCATGAACATGAGGAAATAATTAAAACCTGACCTCAACTTACATTGTAGAAGTTGAGTGAAGACAAATGCAATTTTATATAGAAAATGCTTTAAGCTTATAGGAGGAAGGCTCTAATACAAAACCTAAAGAATGCTCACTAGGTATTCCTATAAGTAAAATTTACATTTAAATCACACTTACTCCCTTTTTGTGAAATCTGAAGCAGATTCTAGCTAAATTGAGCAGATTCAACATGATCAGGAAAACACTGCTGCTATACGGCACTATCTGAAATAATGGTGTGACAGGTAGGCACAACAATCTCGTGCTGACTAGGGTGAAAAATGAGACTGTGGCTAAGAGGGTCATTTAAGGTGAGTCAACAGTAGAATTCCTCTGCTCATATCCTTTTTGAAGTAAGTGAAAAACAGCACTATTACACTTGTCTCCAAAGCGACCTCTAATACCATTCTTTTGCATCATTCAAGCTACACCCACCACTAAATTGCTCTTTAAAACCACTAAACTGTAGTTCTGTCTAAAGATTAATGATGCAAACTCATAACATAACATTCATAAACAAACAGTTTCAGAAAGAGAGGATTTCTTAACCAGCAAACAGAATTAATATTTATAATATTATTGTAAGTGCATGGAGCACAAGTAACATTTTTTTTAATAAGACCAATTGAGGAGGAGCTGTGTTATGACTCTGAACTGACTTTTCCTTTAATCTGATATGTAGACATTGGTGATAGTGCCAGCACTTTTTATGATGAGATTTGCCTACCTGTGCTCTGGATGGAATATCCTCAAATAGCCCTTCCTTATTCTTTGGGAAATTGAAATGGAGACAGTGAGAGGGTGGGAAGAAACCACCCCCTCGCTTCAGATCACACCGAAGCTGGATTTCCAGTACAAGATCCAATGCAGGATCTATTTCTAGCCCATGAATTAATGAGCCAGTAGTGAAATGAGGAGCCCAAAAGAGCCTCCAGCCTCTGTAATCTGTGCCAACTCTCTCCAACCACAGTATTTCCAATGGTTAAAGGACACCTGGGCACCATTGCTCTGGAATGTAAAATAAAGAGTTACCAGCCTAGTTGAAGCTCTTTGGAAATAACTTTGGTTGAACTTGCTGAATATTGATGACAAAAAAATAATCAGCCAGAGTGCCCTTATTAAAAAGTATGTACCGCTTTCCAAACAGTGTAAGACTTTAATGGACAAAATAAAAGATATATTTTTCTTCTTGGTTCCTACCTGGAAGAAAGGGGGATCACTGAGTTTCTTGGGCAAGAAGCTACATGGGTCTCTGCTTTCCCTTATAAAAGTGAGGATGGAAGAGAACTAAAATATGCAAGGTGACCTCCCTAACAACTTTTCATGGGAAGTCAAAATGTATATTCATGCAAATGACCAGATATAGCAAAACGAAAGGAAAAACAATATGTTTATGATCAGCTAAAACGTATTGCCCAGGGCTTAAGCACTGGTCCTGCTCACATAACATCTTTTCAGGGTATATATATAAGCAGGAGTTAGTTTCAGAAGGAAACAGAAGCTTACCTGTTCTCCAGTGATTTACATGAAGTAAAAACCCAAAATAAACTGAACATTTAAAAAATAGCCAAAAGCCACATTCACATTTGTCTGGGAATTCATGTTGGAGAATGGCCTTTTTGGAATTATAACAATGAAATACTAACATTTTGATCATTTTAATCATCATTAATAAATCTTGAGCAGTTTAGCCAAAGTAAATATATTTTTTTTGCTTTGGGTTAAAATGTACCAATTTTTTACTTTGAAATAACTGTTTTCCTTTTTCTCAAAAAGCTAGATAATTAACACACAGGAATTTGAACACAACAAAGTGTGCCCTGGACTTTAGGTTCGTAGCTATTTGATATTTAAAATGATAGAATTATTTTTCCTCCCAGATTTCACAAATGTTAACCTAGTGCCACATTTGCTCCTTTATCAAAAGAAATAAAACGTGTAGCTGTCGCTGATGTCTCCCTCCTCATGTCATTCCCCTCCCTCTTTTCATAAAGAAAGCCATGAGGCCACTGAATCTGGCACACTGTCCAAGGATGCGAGCTCGGAATGTAGAACTCCAGCTATGCATGGGGCAGCCTGATAACCACTTTGTTGGTGACCATTCACTATACGTATTTGTACATTTACACAATATGCAATCTGCTTTCAGGGCTTCAGAAACATTTACAAAGACACAAAACTGTGCATATCTTTCTACATCTTGCATTGCTTTTACTTGCATTAGAGTTGGTTACCTGACAATTAACTATTGCCTTGCTAACAGAGCCTCAATTTTGTTCATGTTTCCATTCCTTAGGAAAGAAGAACCTACCCCTAGTCAAAAGCCATGCCAACTAGTTTAAGCAATCATAATGATCCTATTCCTTCTCATTGAGTGGACTATGCAGGGCAATGTGACATAACTTTGGTCAATGAAACAATCCGAATCCTGCTGGGAGGCTTCTGGAAAGATTTCTTATTCTTAAAAGCACAGAAAGAAATGGCTCTCTCTTCTGCTGGATGTTGTCACATCTGAATGTGAGACGTAGAACAGTGCAGCCATCTTGCTACTTTGAGGAGCTGACCTGAAGACCTGCACACATAGTGACGAGGATAGGGAAGAAATATGAACAAAACAGGGGGAAGCTATACTAAACAATCTTCAGGCTATCCTCTCTCGGGTTTCTTCTTCCTTGAGCTAATGCATTTATTTCTTGTAAGCCATTCTGATCATATGCTTTTATCAATGTTGGAAAGTACAGATTTTCTTTCATCTTTTTAATCACAGAACGGTTCCACAGTATGATATTTATTCATTCCCCTGTTAATGAACATTTAAACAATGATAGGGTTTCTGTTAATACTAACAATGTTGCAGCAAACATCCCAGCACATGACTCTTTTTTTTTAACTTAAAATACACCTTTATTCTCTTCCACTTCTGGTGGTCAGGAGTCAAAAATAAATATCATTAGGCAGAAATTAATGTTTTGGCAGGGCTGCACTTCCTCCAGATACTTTAGGGGAAACTCTATTCCTTGTCTCTTCCAGCTTTTGGTGGCTGTCAGCATTCCTTGGCTTATGCACATGACTCTTTATGCATATTGTGTAAGTGGAATTGTTGGTTCACATACATAGGCTACATACATCTTTACCTGTACTAGATATTTCCAAATTGTTCTCCAAAGAACTTGAAACTATGCCTTTGCAGCAGCATGTATGAGCATCTCTTTCCCAACATCATTGCCCCTTCTGACATTTAAATTTTGACATTTTCAAACTTTGAAATTTTGCCTTCTTGATGAAATGGTGTCTTTTGTTGCTTCCGTTTGTATTTCCATGTTTGCAAATGAGGTTGATAAACTTTTGATGTATTTCCTAGTCATTGAGGTTTCATTTAAGCCATTGATTTATTTTTCCATTGAATTGTTTGTTTTTGTTAGTTTTTAGAATATTTTTCTGATAGTCTAGACTTTAATGCTTTATCATTTATAAGCATTATAAATATTTCCTCCCAGTGTATTATTTGTCATTTTCTACCATATCTTTGTGACACAGGCCTTTTATACTTGAATGTAGTCAAATTTATCATTTTTTCATTTATGACGTGATGTTTATGTCTTCTTTAAAGGTCATATGTCTTATTTTGAGGTCATACTGACATCACCGTTCATTATCTTTAAAATTGTAAAGTTTTGCTTTTCACATTTAGATTTCTAATATATCTTGTCATCTTTGTTTTTCTCCTGCCTTTAAATAGGAGAACAGACTTCTAAGTTTTCTTATTGTCTAAATTAGCTGTGTAAGTTAAAGTACAATTAGCATACAGAAACCAAAGTAGGTATTTTATGAAAGGGAATTTAATATAGAGAAATGGTTGCACAGATGTTGAAGGAGTAAAAGGATGAACGAGGAACACTTTTGTAACCCAGAGATAATAACTTAAGGAAGCAGGTACCAGCCTGAGGTCTGAGAGAACAGAATGAAGAGTTGGGGTACCAGATTTTAGAAACTCAGAGGAATCCCCTGCAGAGTATGTGCTTAGACCTTTAAAAAACAAAGACCACCTGGTTCCTGCTGGGACTTCACAGGTCGTGATAAGGCTGGCTCTGAGAGTGCTGAAAAGAAACTAGAAACTGGAGTGAATTGCCCCCGGCTCGGCTGAACTGCTATTGCCTGTGTAAATTACTATCTCTAGGGCAATGCTAATAGGAAAACAAGAAAAAAGAACAAAGTTCTCTTTTCTTCCTGCATTCCAATCTGCCTGTTACCTTCCATTGGCAGAACTTAAGGGGCAGCCAGGGAGCAATAGAATCTGGAAAATGTAGATTGTTTTTTCCCAGTTGCAGCTTTACTGAGTAGAGTATAGACAGGTGGATTGAATCCAAGAGACAACAAAGGTAAATAAAGAGCCCACCAGTTGTGGGCTATATGTACCCAAAGGGACATGCTACCTGACTCATCAGAGTGGGAGAGGAAAAGGAAAATGAAATTTAATTTTGCTAACATTTAACAAGACCATTTACTTTCGAGTTTTCACACTGGTGCCTCCACTCAATCTATGTAGCCTTGTTGAATTTATACTAAAAGACCTGTATTACAAAGTTGACTTTTGATAGGATGACATGTTACTATTGGTAGTATACTGCTAATAGATATTTCCTTAAAAATGAATGCCATTAATTTAACCCTTCAAGATGAAGATGACATTTTAGCAACAAGTACGAAACAGCTTTTCAAAAGAAGTCTCTTATATAAACAGGATTCAGAAGAAAATATTTATATTATTATGTTACTTTGTTACCCAATTGATATCTATCAAAACTCCCATCTGCACAAATGATAGCCTTGAAATTAGAATACTCAAAATATTTCCAAATTAAAGATTTTAGTGTATTTTTAATTCATTTTCTAATATAAAAAATAGACTGCCTTCTAATTATTTTTCAGGAGCAGTGGGCTGACATTAGAGACTATGGAACTTTACCAGCTGAGTTTTGACAAAAACCATTTATATTTGCTGGATGATAGTAAAAAAATGAATCTTAAGACTTAACAAATGCCACCAATAACACACTTTTTCCATTTGGATATATAGGATATTGTTAGTAATCTTTTTTTAAAGTACAGCATCTTTTAGAACCAAATATAAAACAATCTGAACCTACAATCAGATTTTTAAAATAACTTATAGCCTAATATATTAAACTAAGATTTTAGAATAAGGAAGAATATTTGCTTTCAATGAAAAACATTAATAAGTGAACAAAAACACTTTTATATTATTAGTAAATAAAATATTAAAATATTTGTTTCACTTTTATTTTTAATTTCTCTTGTTTATAATTTAAATTTGAATATGAGTTTAGTAATATGCAGATAGAATTTATGAACAAATA
>NW_027224199.1:0-15306 GCF_028538775.1 Myotis yumanensis
GGTCCATCGGCCTGGTCTGGGGGGATTGGGCCGAAACCCGCGCTCGGAAAGCAATAAAAATATTTTTACTGTATGTTTTAAATCAATTATACTTAAATCAAAATTTTAAAATGTTTTAAACTTGCCACTTCCCTATTATTTATTATTTTATTATGAATGTTCTTGAGCATATTTGTACCTACTGTATCAGTAAGTTGGAAATAAAAATAATGATTTGCTACTGAAATATATTTTCATGTCCATATTCAGTGCCATCATTTTGGCAGTTTGATACTAACCATGATGAGAGTATTTACAATAGGGTAATTAATTAAGATGAGAAATCTAAACTCTTTACTTAATGTATGATTGAATGCATAGACTTAAAAAAGAGTGCTGTAGAATGTTAACAATGCAGATTAAACCTGTAAGTATGTGGTATAAGTGGGTTTAAATTGTACACAGAATAAAAATTGAGAAAAAAATTTTCATTCCAATATTCAAAACCTATGGTTCTGTACAGCAAAGTCACTTGAGACACTGAGGAATGAGTGAACTTCAAACATGTCTTAAATTGTGCACTGTCCTACTGGTTAGAATAATACATTCATTTCAAAAACTGGTAAAAGATTCTGAGCAGACACTTTAACCTATGTGATAAAGACAGTGTAAGTAAATGTATGGGAAAATGCTCACCATCTCCGGTAAATGGAATAAAAAACGAAAGTCAGTTAATACTATACTCATTTATGGGGCTAGTATTTAAAAACATTAACCATTACAGGTGCTGTCAGGATTGCAGAAATACTGGAATTTTCATTACTGAGGGAGGGCGTGAAGATAAAGAGAATGGCCATTTTAGATAACAGTTCTACATATCTTACAATGTAAAACATTCACCTACACAACAGTTTGATAAATAAAACATGTCTATATAAAGAAGTGAAAGCAAATATTCCCAGATTTATTTATAATACCCCTAATCTGGAAATAACCAAAATTATAGACAAATCAATAAATAAAGTGGTAATTCAAAGACTACAATACTACTAAAAAAAAACACCTATTCACATAAACATTTGTGTTGAATCTCAAAATAACAGTATAGTATGAAGGAAACCAGTATTTGTTAAAGAGCAAACACCTTCTAGTGCCTTTCAAATTATGAAAAATATGAACTAATGTGTTGTAATGGAAGGTAAAATCAATGCGTGCATGGAGAGCTGGGAACGGCAGAAAGAAAGATTATAAAAGGGAGGAGGTAAATATCGGGTGTGCCAAAAGCAGGGTTAGAGCTATTGATACGGAATAAAATACAATAATTAGTAATAATAATACCAGAATATAATGTGACCTGACCAGTGTTGCTCAATTGGTTGGGCATCATCCCTGACACTTAAAGTTCAGTAGATCCACTCCAGGTCAGGACACATGCCCTCCTTGGACCACAATGGGGGGTATGCAGGTTGCAGCAAATTAACATATCTCGGTCATATATATGTTTCTCTCTCTTTCCCCCTCCCTTCCTTTCTCCTGAAAGGAATCGATAAAAGTAATGTTTTCAATATGTTTAAAGAAGAATAAATTCTGTGTTTCGGGTGCTGATAACTTTAACTTTGGCCCCACCCTGTATATTGGTGACAGAGAAGTGTATTTCATGTGTGATTGTTTCAGTTTTATCTCTATGTCAAGGCTCACCAAATAGCACACATTAGAACAGTGCACTTTGTTGCATGTCATTTCTCATTTCTGGGAGGGACAGCCTTACCTCAGTGGCAGCAAATATTGGCAAGCAGTGGACTATTGCCTTAGGAATCAACAGGAGGCTGACTGGTTACAAAGACACATGCTGAGACTGATTACAGGATTATTGTTCCCTTAGCTTTGAGGTATTGCCTGTGGAGCAAACCTTAAGGTGAACACCCTAGAGGGGCCAAGGGTATCCAAATAACTATTAGAGTATTTTCTCTGACAGTGACGTCAGCTGCAGGAAACAGTTAGGGAGAACCTGAGAATGTCTGTACACAAAGGTCACACAAGCCACAGGCCCTGGATCATTTGTGGAAAACATTAAGAGGCACTTTTCATCTAACTTCCTGCAGTCTTTCCCATTCACTATAAATATAGTGTTTCTGTCCTAATTGTGACTCCATATAATATCAGATTCTTATAACAAATTACACTAGACTATGAAATTTCATACATCATGGCACATGGCTCCTTTTTAGTGTGGGGGAGGGGGAGGATTCCCACTAAATATTGCTGAGAATTATAAAATACATACTGTGAACAGAAAATATAATTCATATTGTTAACAGAAGCACAACAAAGGCCTCCTCTTCAGGGAGATCATTGACCTCACCAAAATAGAGGCACCAGGCTACAAATTAGAATGACAAAGTCATGCGACTTTCTTTCAAAGCCTTGGGCAGCAATACACAATAAGGCAATATTGGACAAACAGTGATTTTCTGCCATTATTATGTGCCTTCCAAAGTACAGAAAGTTTGGGACCCCAACATATCTGTTCAACTCTCCATGCTGACAGATCACAACTTTCCTTTCTAGTCATCCCAGGCAGTGCATATAACCAAAATTTAAAGGTACAAAAGAAAAAAACATCCTATCTAATAAAAGAGAACTATGGTAATTAGCCGTACCTCCACTACCCTTCACATTGGCTAATCAGGGCAATATGCAAATTAACTGCCAGCCAAGATGGCAGCCGGCAGCTAGGCAGCTTGAAGTGAACATGAGGCTTGCTTGCTTCAGTGACGGAGGAAGCCAACGTTCCCTGCCTGCCGCTGCCGGCCTCTGAGCTTGCAGTTTGAAACATTGTTACAAATATAGAAGCTAAACAAAACCCCAGAGACCTGCTTTCAGCCAGCTGGGATCTCAGAGCTGGAGTTGAAACAGTGTTTCGATTATAGAACCCAAACAAACCAGATACCTGCTTTCAGCAGCCGAGGCCTCAGAGCTGGAGCCAAGCCTCAGAGCTAAAGCTGGCCCAGAATAAAAAAAAAAGAAAAGAAAAAAAGGAGCAGCTGGGAGCTTCAGTCAACTGCCAGCCTGAAAACAGCCCTCAGCCCCTCACCCAGACTGGCCAGGCACCCCAGTGGGGACCCCCACCCTGAAGGGGGTGTGACCAGCTGCAAACAGCTATCAGCCCCTCACCCAGGCTGGCCAGGAACCCCAGTGGTATCCCCACCCTGATCCAGGACACCCTTCAGGGCAAACCAGCTGGCCCCCACCCATGCACCAGGCCTCTATCCTATATAGTAAAAGGGTAATATGCCTCCCAGCACTGGGATCAGCAAAGCCGCGAGGCCTCCCGGCACCGGGATCAGCGTGACAGGGGGAAGCGACCAAGCCCCCTGATCGCCCTGCGGCTCTGTGTGTGACAGGGGGCGGGGCCACAACCTCCCTATCCGCTCTGCTCTGTTCGTGACAGGGGAAGGCACCCCAACCCCCTGATCAGCCCTGCTCTGTGCCTGGTAGGGGGAGCTCCCCAACCCCCTGATCGCCCTGCGGCTCTGTGTGAGACAGGGTGCAGTGCCCCAATCCCCTGATCGTCCCTGCTCCATGGGTGATAGAGGGCTGTGCCCCAACCCCCCACACCCCCACAAGCCCTGCTCTGTGTGTGATGGGGTAAAGCCATAACCTCCCCATTGGCCCTGCCCTGAGTGTGACAGGGTGTGGCGCCCCAACCCCCTGATCCACCCTGCTCTGTGTGTGACAGGGGGCGGTGCCCCAACTCCCCTATCGGCCCTACTCTGTGAGTGACGGGGGAGCTCCTCAACCCCCTGATCGGCCCTGCTCTGTGAGTGACAGGGGGCAGTGCCCCAACCCCCTGATTGGCCCTGCTCTGTGCATGACAGGGGGTGGCGCTGCAACCTCCCCATCGACCCTACCTTGAGTGTGACAGGGGGTGGTGCCCCAACCCCCCAATCGACCCTACCCTGAGCATGACTAGGGGTGGCATCGCAACCTCTCGATCTGCCCTGCTCTGTGCATGACAGGGGGCGGCGCCCCAACTCCCCAATCGGCCCTGCTCTGAGCCCGACCAGGGGCTGCACCTAGGGATTGGGCCTGCCCTCTGCCACCCGGGAGCAGGCCTAAGCCAGCAGGTCGTTATCTCCCAAGGGGTCCCAGACTGCGAGAGGGCACAGGCCGGGCTGAGGGGACCCCCCCTCCCCCCTGAGTGCAAAAATTTTTGTGCACCGGGCCTCTAGTTTTTAATAAAAGATCATAAACTGGAACAGAGGACAGCAAGTGGTTGGCAGGCTGGTGAATCAGAACCTGAAACAATTCATCACAGCATAATGTGAGAACCACAATGTCCCTGAAAGAGGCAGCACTCCTTAGATTAGGATGAGTGGTCTGGACTAACCCTGGGTCAGATGCATTCCCTAGTCCTGTGGTCAGCAAACTGCGGCTTGCGAGCCACATGTGGCTCTTTGGCCCCTTAAGTGTGGCTCTTCCTAAGCCTTAGGAGTACCCTAATTAAGTTAATAACAATGTACCTACCTATATAGTTTAAGCTTAAAAATTTTGGCTTTCAAAAGAAATTTCAATTGTTGTACTGTTGATATTTGGCTCTGTTGACTAATGAGTTTGCCAACCACTGACCAAGATAAAGGAATGAAGATCCTGTCAAGAGCTTGGAGTAATCATAATTTTCTCAAGCACAAGTGAGAGCACAGAATACATTTCCCCTGAGCACGAAGGGGTTAGGACTGATACACACTCTTCAGGTGAGCCAGGTGAAGAGGTGAAATCTCTTCAGGCACAAATGCTCGCTGTGACATCAATTGGGTCGTAGGTCTGGGCATGTTAGCTCCTTCAAGCCTCACCTGTTCCTGAAACTTACAAGGAATCTAACAGAGTGTATGTTCCATTATAAGGGGTTTAAATTCAGAAAATAGGTCCCAAAGAGTTGCCTTCAGTGTTGTTATTCAGTTAGAAAAATAAAACATTCCCTGCACATTTTACACTTCTCTCCAGTGTGAACTCTCAAGTGTGTAATAAGGCTAGATTTTGGGCTTAAAGACTTCCCACATTCAGTACACTCATAGCTTCTCTCCAGTGTGAACTCTGAGGTATCTAGTGAGGTGAGTCCTTTGATGAAAGGACATCCTACATTCTCTTCACTCATATGGCTTGTCTCCAGTGTGAACTCTGTAGTGTTGATTGGGGTTAAACTTATGTCTGAAGGACTTCCCACAATCAATACAGTCATACAGCCTTTCTCCAGGGTGAACTTTCTTATGTCGAATGAAGTTAAACTTTCATCTAAAAGTTTCCCTACATTTGTTACACTCGTAAGTCAGTTCTCCAGAACAGACACCCTGACACTGAACCACTTTCAGGTTGTGGCTGGCAGCGTTTTCACATCCACCCCACTGGTGGTGACTATTTCCATCAAGAAATTCCTGTGAAATCTCACTGCTACAGTGTGGCCCCTCATGGTTGAGAGTGGCCTGGTGCTAGGGAAACTCTGAGAGAACTTGTAAGTCTTTCCCAACCTCCATATTGTCTGAAGGTCCCCAAGATAAGTAGAAACTGCACCTGCTCACAAATGAGGCCTTGTCCAAAGCTTCTATCTAGGGCTTCTCTCCACTGACATCCCTCTGTTTTTGGTGAATGTTTACAATGAAACAGAAGTCTCTCACACATGAGTCACTAAAGATGGCTTTCTGCTCAAAGTATGCTGCCTATGACCCAGTCATGTTCAAAGTATCTTTTAACACTGAGAAATACTGCTTACAGAGAAGGGTCTTCTAGGTTGCTGAAGCTGTCTTAAAAGCCCTGACCTGTGACTCTCTTTGTACAGATACACTCTGCTCAGAATAGGCCTCCTCATCATCTCTTTTATGCCAACAACTTGAAAACAAAACAAAACAAAAAGGTGAGGACATGAATGTTGACTGTGAAGACAGGGGGAAGTCCGACTGCAAAAGTGTGTTACACATCATACATTGGATCCATACAATTGTCTGAAAATATGAGATGAGCAGGAAGAATTAATAAGAGCTTCTTGTAAAGTTCTGGGCAAATAAAGATCACAAAATAGGGAAGACCACATGAAAAATATCACACACAGAGAATCGAAGATGGCGGCATAGGTAAACACCGGAGACTGCTGCCGCAAACAACCACTTCAAAAATACAACTAAAAGACGGAACGGACATCAACCAGAACCACAGGAAGGCTGGCTGAGGAGAGACTCTTCAACTAGAAGGAAAAACAACAGCATTACGAGGCTCAGAGGAGGCACAGTGTGGAAAATTTAAAGGTACGGTGGTGCGGTGGTGCGCACGCAAAGCGGGCTGGTGGCTGAGGGCGTGGTTGTCGTTTTCAGTCAGGAGGGAGTCTCAGACTCTGGGCTCCAGATCTGGGCGAGTCTCTAGGGACCCAGACTCAAACGGGAGAAGCGGGACTGTCTGGCTACGGTCCCTCCGAGGTTTGCAGCGGTTGCTGGGACAGAGAGGCAGAGCCCCTGGGTCGGACTGAGAGCAGCCATAGCTGCTCCCTCCGCCTGCCCTGTTGATCCCGCCCTGCCCAAGCCCTGCGCAGAGCCATTTGCCGATCGCCTCAGGCAAAGGCTAGATTAGCACCTCCCCAGAGGACAGAAGTTTTCCACACAGCTGATTCTCACAGCCAGTCGGCCTGGTGGTCAAATCCCTCTAGTATTAACTACAACAATTAAGGCTTAACTAGAACAAGACTGCGCACAAAGACCACAAGGGGGTGCACCAAGAAAGCATAAAAGATGCGGAGACAAAAAAACATGACAGAAATGGAGGATATGGAGCTAAAAATCACAATTTTGAGGGCTTGCAATAAACTTGAGCAGAGCCTCACGAAAACTAATGAGACCCTCGATGCTACGATAAAGAAATTAGAAAGTAAGCATACACGGACTGAAATAAAGAATATTATACCCAATAGCAGACCAGAGGAGCACAAGAATCAAACCAAAGATTTGAAATTCGAAGAAGCAAAAAACACCCAACTGGAAAAGCAAAATGAAAAAAGAATCCGAAAGTGTGAAGATAGTGTAAGGAGCCTCTGGGACAGCTTCAAGCGGACTAATATCAGAATTATAGGAGTTCCAGAAGATGAGAGACAGCAAGATATTGAAAACCTATTTGAAAAAATAATGGCAGAAAACTTCCTCCACCTGGTGGAAGAAATGGACTTACAGGTCCAAGAAGCGCAGAGAACCCCAAACAAAAGGAATCCAAAGAGGACCACACCAAGACACATCATAATTAAAATGCCAAGAGCAAAAGACAAAGAGAGAATCTTAAAAGCAGCAAGAGAAAGAGACTCAATTACCTACAAGGGAATACCCATATGACTGTCAGCTGATTTCTCAACAGAAACTTTGCAGGCCAGAAGGGAATGGCAAGAAATATTCAAAGTGATGAATAGCAAGAACCTACAACCAAGATTACTTTATCCAGCAAAGCTATCATTCAGAATTGAAGGTCAGATAAAGAGCTTCACAGATAAGGAAAAGCTAAAGGAGTTCATCACCACTAAACCAGTATTATACGAAATACTGAAAGGTATCCTTTAAGAAGAGGAAGAAGAAAAAGGTAAAGATACAAATTGTGAACAACAAACATGCATCTATCAACAAGTGAATCTAAGAATCAAGGGAATAAATAATCTGATGTACAGAATGAACTGGTGATTATAATGAATCAGGGACATAGAAAGGGAATGGACTGACTATTCTTGGGGGGGAAAGGGGAATGGGAGATTCGGGAAGAGACTGGACAAAAATCGTGCACCTATAGATGAGGACAGTGGGTGGGGAGTGAGGGCGGAGGGTGGGGCGGGAACTGGAAGGAGGGAAGTTATGGGGGGGGGGAGAGGAACAAATGTAATCTGAACAATAAAAATTTAATAAAAAAAAAAAGAAAAATATCACACAAAAATGGCAATCACCACATGGAAGGATAGCAGGATCATCAGCTCAGTCTCCTGTTATCAGCATTCAGCAGCGCTTGTCTACTGGGGAAGGGGGCAAACTGTGCAGGAGGTTGGTTAGGTCTTATTCTAAGTAAAATTCAATACAGGAGTAGCTGGTGTCGAGGACTAGTTAAGCATGTATGTGCACCTCATAACACATGTGCAAGTCAATGTTGCAGAATACTGCAGAGGCAGCAGTGCAGAGGAACAGGTGATGAAGAGGTGAGCAGTCCGCACTGGACCAGAGCAACACAGCTTGGTATAGTGTTCAGGGAAGAGAATATTACAAACAATTGAAGGAGGGAATTATAAGAACAGCCCATGGTTCATGTAAGTAAAGACCATAACCTGGCACAGGCAGTCAAAAAATAATTTTAGCTAGAGGAAGGGTCTGAATTGGAAGCCATGCATGTGGACATAGTAAACACGTCAGGAAGATGAAGACCAAGGAGGACCCACGAAGCTGTCCGCAAAACTCCTAACTCTCGAACAATTCCTGCACTTTGTAAGGCATTGAGTATTAGTGATGTTCATGGAGTCCTTTGTTCATGGCTCTCCACCCAACTTACCCCTTGCAGCCACAGCACATTTGACAGGACAGGGTGGGAAATTAGCAGAGCCTATGGTTTGCCTGTGGGAGAGAGAAAGCTACATCTGACACTGGAAAAATGTGAAGGTCTTACCTACAGATGATACAAGTGCAAAAACTTCCAGCATCACATCGCAGTACGGACGTCTCTGAGCCTCATCAAGGAGCCACCATTGCTCCTGAGAGAAAGCAATGGCTATGTCCTCAAAGTTCATATCCTGTCATAATGGGGACAGTACAGCCCATGATCAAATTCACTCCTAAGATTCCAAGTTGATTATATTTCCCACCCTCCCCACCATCTGCTCTCTCCACTCCACACATCAGAGAAGATAGCAGGCCTTCCTCCCATGAAAGTCACTGTCTTCTTATATTCTTACTGATATTTTGTCTTCCCACAACAACAAAGGCAGTTGAGTGAATAGATGATACCTGAGCTCTGGACCTCCCATATAAGCCACACTGTCTCTTGTCAATAGAGTGGGTGTCAAGAACACAGGGTAAGAAGAGATGTTGGCCATAAAGTGAGTATGAGTGATTTAACACTGGTCCTGTTAGGCAATATCCTTATATTCCTCCATATCATTCTTCATACACTCCTGTCCCTATGCCTCACCTCTCCAATACAGGAGCCCCAATAAAAAAGCCAGTCCTCAGGCTCATACTGTCCCTTCTGAGCTACTACTACCATTACCATCCTGACCATGATTCCCTGTATTAAAGTGTTCTACAGTCCTGGCTGATGTGTCTCAGTTGGTTGATCATTGACACATGCACAGAGGTTGCAGGTACCAGTACTGGTTAGACTGGATCCCCAGCAGGTGTTGCGCAGGAGGCAACCAATCCTTGTTTGTTGCTCTCCCTCTTCCTTCTTTTCTCTGTCTAAAATCAATTTTAAAATATTATATATATATATATATATATATATATATATATATATATATATATATATTTTAAGGATGCCTGCCAGTTCCTGAACCAGCTCAGTCTTCATACCAAGTCTTTGCACATTCTGGTACCTATTACTTTGAGGACTTCCCACTCATTCCACTGGTTTCACAAAATAGTGTCTACTTTATAAGCCCTAGTCATGACCTTAGGTCTCTGGGCTTAGTGTCTGTTCAAAGTCCCCAGGTCCAAGGGCTATAAGAGCAGCTGGACAGTCCCACGACTCCACTATCTCACAGGCCACAAGTGTGTGAGGCCCTGAAATAAGCTCCACAAACCAGGTAAACTAAGCGCTTCTGCATTGGGAGGAATCTGTGGAAAGAGAAAGGTGTACTGAGAGTCTGGAAACCACTCCCAGGATCCATGGGCTCAGGCTGCTCTGTACCCTTGCCAGCTCCGAGGTCAGGTGACCTTGAGATGCCTGTATTACTGAGGGCTATACTCATTTCTGGGTCTACTATTTACAAATATTAAATATCACATGTGCTAGCAAGATTGCAGAAAAAATAGAATTTTCATTATTGTGGGTGGCTGGGAAGGCAAAGGGAATGACCATTTTATTTATTTATTTTTAAAATATATTTTATTGAATTTTTACAGAGAGGAAGGGAGAGGGATAGAGAGTTAGAAACATCAATGAGAGAGAAACATCGATTCAGCTGCCTCCTCTACACTCCCAACTGGGGATGTGCCTGCAACCAAGGTACATGCCCTTGACCAGAATCGAACCTGGGACCCTTGAGTCTGCAGGCTGACGCTCTATCCACTGAGCCAAACCGGTTAGGGCAGGAACGACCATTTTAGATCCCAGTTTTGCATATCTTCAAAAGTATAACACTCACCTATACTCAATAGTTAGATAAGTAAAACACCCTATTTAATAAAAGTATAATATGCTAAGGGTCCAAATGTTCATTCAACCATTCCACCAGCCACTATGATGTGCACTGACCACCTGGGAGCAGATGCTCTGACCAGTAGGTTAGTTTGCTGCTGGGATCTGGCCGATCAGGACTAGGCTAGATGGGCTGGACACGCCCTGGAGCCCTCCTGCAGTCCCTCCTCAGCTGGCCAGCCCTCATTGGCCCTGATCACACTGGACGAGACAGCCCCAATTGGCCCTGATTGCTGACCAGGCTGAGGGACCCCACTAGTGCATGAATTTGTGCACCAGGTCTTTAGTACATTTCTATAAAGAACTGAAACCAATATTCCCAGAAAATTTATTTATAATATCCCAAACCTGGAAATAACAAAACCCATAGACAGATCAATAAAGTGATTATTCACAGAACACAATACTACTCAGCAATAAAAACCAATTAACTTTTCACATAAGCATTAATGTTGAACCTCAGAATCACTGTGTAGCATGAAAGAGTCCAATATTTGTTAAAGAATACACACATTATAGTGTTTATAATATTATGAAAAATATGAACTAATCCTGTAAAGGAAGGAAAATCAATGACTGCATTTAGGGAAGGCAGAAAGAAGAGAGTATAAAATGGCAGGGGGTAAATATAAGGTGTGATAAAGTAGGTTTAGGGTTGTTGGTAAGGAAATTAATACAATAGTTAATAAATAATAATACAAGAATAAACTCTTCCCTGGCCATTGTATTTCAGTTGGTTGGGCATCATTTCCTGCCCTGAAGGGCCACTGGTTCCATTTCAGTTCAGGGCACATGCCTATAGGTGGATGCCCTGTAGGTGGCATGCAGGAGGCAACAGTTCAATGTTTGTTTCTCACATCGCCATTTCTCTCTTTCTCTCTCTCTTCCTCTCTTTCTAAAAGGTTGATAAAAATATTTTTAAATACAAAAAGGACTTATTTTTTAAAAAGAGAAAAAACTCTGTGTTTTGCATACTCACATCTACAAGCCTGCTTTTGTTCTAACCTGTGAGAGATACATTTATTTCACCAGCAACAGACCTTGATCATTTCTAGATAACATTCAGAAGGACACTTTTCCTCCACTTAACTGTAGTCTTCCCCACTCACTATGAATACAGTTTCTGTCCTAATGGTGGTTCCAGTTAAACCTCAGAGTCTTACAACAAAGGACACCAACGTATGAAATTTCATACATCATGGCACATGGCTCCTTTACAATATGTGGGGGAAGAATTCCCTTGAACATTGCTGAGAATTATGTAATACTTACAGTGAACAGAGAGTATAATTCATATTGTTCACACAAGCAAAACGGACTCCTATTCTGAGTGACCATTGAACTCACCAATGATATAGGCACTGGGCTGCAAATTAGAACCCCAAAGTCATGCAGACTTTGTCAGCATGCAAAATAAGCCAATATTGGAGAAAAAATGATTTTTTGCCATTATTTTTTTTTGTTTTTTTTTTAATTAAATCTTTATTGTTTAGATTATTACAGTCGTTCCTCTTTTTTCCCCCCATAGCTCCCCTCCACCCGGGTACCTCCCTCCACCCTCACCCGCCCCCCACTGTCCTCATCCATATGTGCACAATTTTTATCCAGTCTCTTCCCACATACCCCACACCCCTTCCCCCCCAAGAATAGTCAGTCCACTCCCTTTCTATGCCCCTCATTCTATTATAACCACCAGTTTATTCTGTTCATCAGATTCTTTATTCACTTGATTTTTAGATTCACTTGTTGATAGATGTGTATTTGTTGTTCATAATTTGTATCTTTACCTTTTTCTTCTCCCTCTTCTTAAAGGATACCTTTCAGCATTTCATATAATACTGGTTTGGTGGTGATGAACTCCTTTATCTTTTTCTTATCTGTGAAGCTCCTTATCTGACCTTCAATTCTGAATGATAGCTTTGCTGGATAAAGTAATCTTGGTTGTAGGTTCTTGGTATTCATCACTTTGAATATTTCTTCCCACTCCCTTCTGGCCTGCAAAGTTTCTGTTGAGAAATCAGCTGACAGTCGTATGGGTACTCCCTTGTAGGTAACTGACTGTCTTTCTCTTGCTGCTTCTAGGATTCTCTCTTTGTCTTTTGCTCTTGGCATTTTAATTATGATGTGTCTTAGTGTGGTCCTCTTTGGATTCCTTTTGTTTGGGGTTCTCTGCACTTCCTGGACTTGTAAGTCTATTTCTTTCACCAGGTAGGGGAAGTTTTCTGTCATTATTTCTTCAAATAGGTTTTCAATATCTTGCTCTCTCTCTTCTTCTGGCACCCCTATAATTCGGATGTTGGTATGCTTGAAGCTGTCCCAGAGACTCCTTACACTATCTTTGTGTTTTTGGATTCTGTTTTCATTTTGTTTTTCTGGTTGGGTGCTTTTGCTTTTTTGTATTTCAAATCTTTGACTTGAGTCTTGTGATTCTCTAGTCTGCTGTTGGAACTCTGCATAATATTCTTTATTTCAGTCAGTGTATGCTTAATTTCTAGTTGGTCCTTTTTCATAACCTCGAGGGTCTCACTAGATTTCTTGAGGGTCTCACTACATTTATTGGCAGTCTCACCAGTCTTTTTGATGGTCTTACTAAATTTATCAGCGGTTTCTAGAAAGTTCTTGAAAAACCTTAAAAGTGTGGTTTTGAACTCTATATCCAGTCATTTGCTTTCCTCCATTTCTGTCATTTGTGTCCTGTTTCTTTGTCTCCGCATTTTTTATGCTTTCCTGTGTTGGTAGATTGGCTTTGTGTGCTAGGTGTCCTATAGGGTCCAGCCTCCTCAATTACCTGAGGTGGACACTCTTGGTGCACCCCTTTGTGGGCTATGTGCACAGTCTTGTTGTAGTTAAGCCTTGATTGTTGTAGCTATCACTGGGAGTAATTGACCTCCAGGCCAATTGGCTGTGAGAATCAGCTGTGTCTACAGTGGGAGAACTTCTGTGAGACTTGCTTCAGTGTGGCTTTGTTGCTCACTGAGTCTGCCCCCTGAGTGTGTCCCTTATGGATCTGAGGAGTTGTAATTGGATAGTCCCACTCTGACCACTGGGTACACTGGCTCTTGGATCTAAGGAAGTGCTCATTTAGCCTCTTCCTGAGACTTCCCAGCAGGAGCTACGAGGAGATCTGCAGATTCCCCTTCCTTGTTTGGGGTTTGGAGTTGCCCAAATGAGGCCCAGCTGTGAAGCAATGCAAGCTGCTATGAGGCCTTGGGCCTTCTCTTGGAAGTTCTGGGTCTGTCTGGCCCAGCTGCAATTTGTTAGGTAATTTTCAGATTGCAAAGGGCCAGGGCATTCATATGCAAAAGCCTCTGCCGCAGCTTGGGTGGGGCGGGGTCTCAGGGAATCAACAGGGTGGAGCAAGCAGCTATGGCTTATCCTCAGCCCTGTCCTAAGGGGCCCCACATCTCAGTGTCCAGGTAATCGCTGCAAGCACCTTTGAGAGAAAGCCACCCTTGAGTTCCGAGTTCTGTCCGCTGCCAGACAGTCCAGTTCCTCCCGGTATGAGTCTGGGTCCCCAGAGACTCACCCGGAACTGGAGTTCAGAGCAGTCGGGAGTTTGAGACTCCCTCCCGATTCAAAAAGACAACAGCGTCCTCAGCTGCCAGCCCACTCCACGTGTGCCTCTGTACCTCTGCACTTCCGGACCTCCTCTGAGTCTCAGTGTGCTTTTCTCTTTCCTTCTGGTTGTAGAATTTCCACTCAGCCAGCCTTCCTGTAGTCCTGGATGATGTCCGTTTTGTCTTTTAGTTGTATTTTTGAATTTGTTGTGGGAGGCAGAAATTTCCGGTGTTTACCTATGCTGCCATCTTGGTTTCTCCGATTTTCTGCCATTATTATGTGCCTTCCAACGCACAGAATGTTTGGGACCCCACAAATTCTAAGTCATACTAATTTACTCTCTTAAAGGAAACATTAAGAATTAAGATGCTGCCCTGCTCAGGAGGCTCAGTGGATTGGAGCATCCTGCCGTGAAGCAACGCACCCCCTCCCCCACCCGCCCAAACCACCACCACCAAAGATGACCTGTTTGATTCCTAGTAAGGACACATAACTAGCTTGCAAATTTTATCCTTGTTCAGAAAGCATAGAGGAGGCAACTGATCCATGTTTTCTTTCACAATGCTTCTTCTTCTTCTTCTTCTTCTTCTTCTTCTTCTTCTTCTTCTTCTTCCTCCTCCTCCTCCTCCTCTTCCTCCTCCTCCTTCTCCTCCTCCTCTTCCTTCTTCTTCTTCTTCTTCTTCTTCTTCTTCTTCTTCTTCTTCTTCTTCTTTCTCTCTCTCTCTCTCTCTCTCTCTCTCTCTCTCTCTCTCTCTCTCTCTCTCTCCCCCCCTTACTCTCTCCCTCTAAAATCAATAAACAATTCCCTGGGACAGAATTTAAATTTAAGGCGTTTATGTTTCAAGTACATACAGTTAAATCTAAAGCTATCTCTCTAGAACAGTTATCAGAATCACCTGAACTCAGTGGAAGTCTGTCTCCTTTGATGTAAGAAGCTAAAAGAATCAATATTTCTGAAAACCCCACACTACTAGTGTCATAGTCATGACCCCCACCTTGTATTTATTTAAGCCCTAAAATCTGATGGTTTCTGATTAAAGTCATCTCTTTATGTTTTTAACTTAGGTTAGTCTTTGAGTGATTAAAATTAACTTTCCCACAGGAGAAGCTGTGTCTGAGGGATTCCAACAGAACTTTAGACACTGGAGTGAGCAGAGCCCTTGGTGAACTAGAAACTGTGCTTCCCTAGTGAAACCCAGTCTATAAATACTGCCAGTGTCACAGGAGGCACGAGTCAGCCAACTTGTGGTCTTCCTTCCTTCCTTCCTTCCTTCCTTCCTTCCTTCCTTCCTTCCTTCCTTCCTTCCTTCCTTCCCTCCCTCCCTCCCTCCCTCCCTCCTTCCTTCCTTCCTT
>NW_027224200.1:0-15224 GCF_028538775.1 Myotis yumanensis
CAGGGGTCAGTACAAGGGCAGACTCTGTGTTGATGAGTCACTCTGGGAGAAGGCCAATCACAGGATAAAGGTTGGCTCCAGGGGATTGGTCAAAGGAAATGGTACCTTTTCTCAGAGGACTGAGGTCAAATCTGACCTCAGTCTGATAGCATGGAAAACCACCTGGCCTGTCTGGCTGGGGATTTAGGAAAGGGAACAGGAGTGCCCAGAGAGGAAGACTCAAAGGCCAGTCTCTAGCCAGGACTCTGAGGAAATCTTCACTGCCAGGTCTCTGAGGAGCTCAGGTGAAGCAGGTGTCAGGAATACTGACCCTTCTTATTTTTTCCATTTGCAAGGCTGGCTCAGTTAAATCAGGCAGAAGTGGTGGGAAAATGTACTTTGGAGAAAGCAGTAGGGGAGTGAGGCCAAAAAAATGTGTTTCCTGTCCAAGTCAGTATATTTGCTATGGCACACTTGGAGGACCATTGAGTCATATGGTGAAAAAGCTAGAGAATCTTTTTCCACTTGTACTAACACCAGTACTACCACCTTAACACCATGATCACCACCTCTAGCATCATCTCCATCTCTATCACCAGCTAATCTTTAATGCCTTTGAATTATTTGTCAGGCACCATTTTAGGTGTTTTATGATTACTAGTCATTTAATTTATATAACAGGAGTTATTATCCTTAATAATGAGGAAACCAAGGTTTAGAAAGATCATGCAACCTGACCAAGATATATATCTTGTGAGTGGCAGAGCTGAAATTCTCACTCAAGTGTGACTCAATCACTGTACCAGATGGAAGATCCCCTTTGGAACAGAAAAGAGAGTTAAGATTAACAAAATAACAAACAAACCATAAAGCAAAGGCTAGTCTTACTGCATGTCTCTTCCATCCCCAACTACTCCTCTCCTTCTGCTCACTCATACTTTCAGTGATGCCATACTCCTCAGAATAACTGACTCCCTTTCTTCTCCATTGGGGCCATCACTCATTCACTCATTTCCACCAAGCAAGAGGCAGTTGCCATGTTTCTTCTATTCTAAATTCCTAAGGCCATTCTTGAATTCTCAGCAGGTCACTGTGACTTCTTGAAAATTTCAGGAATAATAATTCCTTTCACAAAAGCTCCCCAACATCTAACACAACAGCAGAAGGGAGCCAAATCTTAACATGTGAGAATTGAATTAAGTTAAGGGGCATCTTCCAGGCTCGGCCAGCCACTAAGTTCAGGGCACACAGCCATAGGGAAGAACCATCTCTCCAGGAATCCCAAAGCATTTGATCCCCCACCAGGGGTGATAGGGAGGGGAAACACAGATGTCCCAGGAAGCCTAGAATATCATTTGCCATCATGGACTACAAAGAGTTAATGTTGATGTAGATGCTGACAGGCAGATCCATAGTCTGTTCCCTGAGTCTTTTTTCTGCCTATGCCAGCAACTGAGGGGAGGATCCGCTAGGTAGCGGTCTCCTGTTGCTGGCTTAGAAAAGTTTCCAGTGGGCTCTTCAAGCATAAACATCTTGGAATGAGCCTGATCCAAGTAAAAGAACCAAATGTCAAAAAGCTGAACATAAATCTTGCCTAGGGTTGGAGTTGCTTGACAGATTTTTTTCACTGAAGTTATGAGAGGGAGAATATGAAACGAAAGCCCAGTTTGATTTGAGCCATGATCATGGTACCCCTCTCTCTGGAACAAACTTGCCATTGCAGAACTTTAAAACGAATCCATGGGAAGCAGCCCTCACATGCACTTAGGTTGAGTATCATTCTAAGAGCCTTATTGTTTGTTCTAATAGTGAGCACATCTACACTTTTCTTCTGTCAGTGATTCAGAGAACAGATTATTGATCTGCCATCAACATCTATTGTTTAAGCTCCTGGAGACTGAATTGACTAGAGCCCTTATCTGTGGTTGTACATCCCGCTCCCACAGTTGGTGGCAGGTCAGTGGGACACTCCTGGGAGTAGGCGGGCAAGACCTGTCTGTTCCTTCAGGACTGAGGTAGAGCTGCATCGACTGCTTATAGTAAAAGGTATGGGAAGTTAAACCAAACTTCATGCTAAAAACCCCACGTAAGGCATTTGTATATTGAAACAATCCTGAAAAGCTCCAGCCTGAACTTCCTGAAGGCCAATCTTATACTATTTGTAACAATTTTAGTACCTAACTTAGAAGGACTTACTCTGTCCTAAGCATGTTACACGCACTATCTCACTTAGCCCTCATGTCAGTCCAATGAGATAGACATATAGTGTCTATTTTATAGATGAAATGAACACAGATAGATTCAGAGACTTTTACAAGTTCACACATAATATATGTCAGAGCAAAGATGTGCCCTTAAAGCTGTTGTATTCCGAAGCCCATGCTATTAACTTCCATATAATGCTACCTGTGGACCAAATAAAAGAAACCAAGTCCCATGTCCTCCAATTCCCAGGGTCATCACAGTCACACCTGGAGGTGGCTATAGAGATAAGTAACAGTTGAGTAACTGAGTCCAATGTCCCCAGCTACCAGCAGCATGCTGCTTTTGGTTCCAAATACCAATGGGAACACCTTCACCTCTTGCAGCTCATGAGCTGGACTTATTTATAACTAGAGGCCTGGTGCACGAATTCATGCACCAATGGGGTCCTTTGGCCTGGCCTGCGGGATTGGGCCAAAATCAGCTCTCCGACATCCCCCAAGGGGTCCTGGATTGCGAGAGAGTGCAAGCCAGGCCGAGAGACCCCACCGGAGCAAAATTGGGGCCAGCAAGGGACGCGGGAGGCTGACCAGCAGGGGAGAGACCGCAGGAGGGCTCCAGGGTGTGTCTGGCCAGTCTCTCTCAGTCCTAACTGACCAGGCCCCAGCAGCAAGCTAACCTACTGGTTGGAGCGTCTGCCCCCTGGTGGTCAGTGCCTGTCATCGCGAGCAGTTGAGCAACCTTAGCATATCACTAGCATATTAGGCTTTGATTGGTTGAATGGCAGACTGGACAACTGGATGCTTAGCATATTGGGCTTTTATTATATAGGATTAACAAGCCTGTAGTTTTGGGGAGAAAAAAGCATAGTGAGGCTTGGTGAACTGACTACAAAAACTGAAGTCAGGAATGCCAAGGTCTGATTCCCTCAGTGTAATCTCTTGCTTTCAGTTATGCAGGATAACTGAGCATTAAAGGAAAGTATTGGAAAGTGAACTGTGAAGATAATTCTCTATTAAACACTAAGCACTCTGTCTACTGAACCAAGGTCTAGGATAGTGAAAGAGCACCATGAAGAAGAGTAAGTTGATTCACATATATAGGAGTATGGAAAAGGAACAGGCAGATGTGGGTCTAATTTCTTAAGCCCTCAAACCACAAGGAATTATTCTAAGAAATAGTCAAGAACAAATGATTGATTCTAGATTAAATGAGATAAGATAAATCTGGTTTTAACTGAAAAACACCAATTCTGATCACCCTCTTTTCTCCTCTTTACTTTAAAAAATCAATACCTTACTTTATTGTTCTGTTTAAGTTTCTACATTTATGTAATTTCAAAAAGGCCAAAGTTTATTTGCAGCATCTTTATTATTTTCAATTAAGTGCATGGTCACATGCACTTAGTTTGAGTATCATTCTGAAAGCCTTATTAATTGTTCTAATAGTGAGCACATCTACCTTCTTCTGTTAGTGACACTGGGAATCTTTTTTTTTTTAAACAGTTCTTTTTTTAAAAAATATATTTTATTGATTTTTTTTCAGAGAGGAAGGGAGAGAGATAGAGAGTTAGAAACATCGATGAGAGAGAAACACCGATCAGCTGCCTCCTGCACATCTCCTACTGGGGATGTGCCTGCAACCCAGGTACATGCCCTTGACCGGAATCGAATCTGGGACCTTTCAGTCCGCAGGCTGATGCTCTATCCACTGAGCCAAACTGGTTTCGGCGACACTGGGAATCTTAGGAGCTCTGTCAGACACACATGGACACACACACACACACACACACACACAAATTCAACAATGATCATTGGGTGTTGTCTTCCATAAGGGAAAAGAGAATAAATTTGTATCAGAGGAAGTGGCTGCGGTGGTTAAGATGGTCCTCTTTATAACAAACATAAATAAATCCAATCAGTTGATGATAGACAACTTGGCCCCATTACCACAAAGAGACTGGTTCATTTTGTCTGCTTCTGAATAGGACTAAATAGAGCTTTTTGTGAAATTCTTTCTAATGGCAAGACTTCAAGAACTTAAAATTTAGTGTTTGATATTTCCTAACCTTCTTAAGTTTATGAATTTTCCCTCCATAATTTTTAGCCTTGTGGGTCATTCCCTGATTCTCAGAAGGTAATGGGAGACCTTCCTGTTTGTGGCAGATATAGTGAGTTTTCATCTCTACCAAGACATTTTATAGCTTCTAAAACTTTGTCTTAGAGAGGAAACTTGGAAGCAAACAAAGGTGTGAGAACAAGAACCTTTCTCGCGGGTTTGGACACCAGAGCCAGTGATGGTTTACTCAGAAAACCAAGTAACCCTCTTTCTTTGCTGGCTTTTACATGTGTATTTTTTTTCTACACTAGCTGCTAATATTGCCTTAGATTCTGCTGCTTTCCAAGGCTTCCCTCCAATTTTCCTGTTACTCCTGCAGTCTGCATTCTCTGAGGTGGGAGTGAGGACCTCAGCATAAATATAATCTACCAACAAGGTTCCATCTTACCCTCTCCAGTCCCATCCTATGTGGTAGAAGCCATTTCAACTTCAACAGGGGGAAGGGTGTCACTACACTTAAGATCTGGTGAAGAGATCTGAGGTTATCTACCAAGCTACTGCTTTCCTTGGCATGACTAGAGACATTGGAACTCTCCTGTTAAGAGTGAGCTCAACAATCTCTCTTTTTATATCAGGACATGGGGTCACCTGAATGTCCCAGCCAAAGCAAGATAAGGGACATATGATATGCAGTAAAGTGGCTGTCATTGAGGTGATCTGTTATCCTAAGCCCCATAAACATGTGCCTGAGTCACAAGAGAGGAGGCAGTAGGTTCAACTTGAGACAGTTGTTTCAATAAAATCTCTGTAAATTATGGGTGACCAAGAGAATTTCTTTACTATTCACATAATGAAATGGAACATAAATATATAGGAGCCGAAACCGGTTTGGCTCAGTGGGTAGAGCGTCGACCTGCGGACTGAAGGGTCCCGGGTTCGATTCCGGTCAAGGGCATGTACCTGGGTTGCAGGCACATCCCCAGTAGGAGATGTGCAGGAGGCAGCTGATCGATGTTTCTCTCTCATGGATGTTTCTAACTCTCTATCTCTCCCCCTTCCTCTCTGTAAAAAATCAACAAAATATATTTTTAAAAAATAAATAAATAAATATATAGGAGAGGCATTATTCCCTTGTAAAAGGAGTTCAGAGTAGCACATCAAGGAGTGCAGAGGACATAGCAGAGCTGTGTTCTTCAATAGTGGCAGGCTATAATTTCAAGGTTGTGGGTGATGGTCATAGAACAGGTTAATGATGGATGACTTTATATTTCTGAGAACAGGGGAGAACATGTTATCTCATGAGACCATGGGGATAGGGACAGGGTACTTTAGAGGAAGCTAAAGGTCCCATAGTGGCGGATGGGGGAAGAGAAATTGAGGGTTTTTTGTGGGGGTTTTTTTTTTTGGTTATGCTTTGTAATCCCAGTTTTATATCCTACATTGGTGTGGGTACATATACTTGCACTGTACAATCATTCTGCATGGCTTTCAAGACTGAGGCTGGAGCGTCATTCTCTCTTCACCCTAAAATAGGCTATTGCTCAGGAAAGCCTTCCATGACTTTATCATAATTCTCTAGGCCAGAGGGAGAATTGCACACCAACCTATCAGCTGTACTTCTTTGACCTGCCGTGAAGCATCAACCATTAAAGCTGGCAGGTATCCAAGAGATCCTCTGGCACAATGATTCATAAACTGTTTTTAATAAAAAAATTTTCAGTTGGAAATTTTGCTCACATATTAAAATATAAAATAATTACAGTAGCTATGATCCAATATGGCAATTTGATTATTACTTTTTATTAGTTTCACTTAATATAGATTGAATTAAGAAAAAAATCATTATTTTGCAGTTATCAATGAAACAATGGATCTAGACAATAATTATAAATGGATGTTGAAACCATAAGATGAAATGTTGATAAGAAACTTTTTAATGAAAGGATCAGGCTGATACCAGCTGAGTCCATTGATCAAAAGTAACAATCAACTATATTGTGGCCTCAGAGGTGATGCAATAGGAAGTACAAGTAAAGAGTATCTAGAAAGTACTCTTCTAAAGAAATATCAAACCCAAATGCAGTCAATCCTCTATATTTAAATATCTGTTTGCAGGATATACACAAATAAGTCAAACCATACCATGAGGAAGTGATCAGCCAAACTCACAATGTGAGTCAGTCTACAGAATAAATGACCTAACTTCTCAGTTGAGCAAAGGCATATGCAGTAGATTTTATTATTGTCCAATTATTCATCCCTCTTTTCTATAAGAGAGTAAGGATTATACACTTGTAAGCAGATCATACATTTGTGCCTCCTGCCTTTTGGCTGGTCATTCAGAGAAACTGGACATATCCCTATCCCTTTGATGTAGGTTGGGCTTCATGACTTGCTTTGACCAATGGCGAGTGAGAAAAAGAGACGATGCCACATCTAAGTAAAGCTTTGCTCATCATGTAATCACTGCTTTGAGGCCCTTTTACTTCTGCCACAAGAATATCCTAATACAAATAGCCTAGGTCCCAGAATAAGAAGACACATGGAGACAGGCTGTGCCACTGCCTAACTGCAGGCAAAGTGCAGAGTGAACCAGAAATAAAAATTTTTAACTTTTTATTGTTATAAAAAATGATATTTGGAGGTCATTTATTCCCACAACAAAGCTGGTTAATTTAATTTTTTTTAAATGCACAAAAAGAGGAACTGTTATGGAATAAATAAAAAACTTAAGAAATGAAATCATTAAGGACATGTTGTGGACCAAGATTAGATCTCAGTTCAGCAATTCAAGTATAAAAGGTCACTTTAAGGATATTGGAAACAATTTGAAAGAGGTTTGTACTAGTACATTATGTAATATTAAGAAATAATTAAACTTATTTGATATGAGAATGATCCTATACGCATGTAGAGATGTATACTGAGGCATTTATGGGTTAAATGACATGATGTCTGAATTTGTTTTTTAATAGTCTAAGAAAAAACTGAGATGAACAAAGTGTTCACAAAATATTAATAACTGTTGAAGCTGGATGCTAGCACACAGAGGATAATTATGCTATTATCTCTAATTTTTATGTATGTTTTAATTTTATCCCTAGAAATAATGTTTAAATCATAGCAAATAATATAGAAGGCATTAACAAAAATGACAAATAGGACATGAAGGGAGTCACCAGCCAAAAAAATATTCCAAAATTTCTGAAAGATGTAAATTGTTTGGATGAGTGGTAATTTTGAAAATAAGGATGAGAAAATTTCATTATCTTGTGTATGTGGGGTTGGAGGGAGAAGAAGAGTAGGTTTGAAAAGGTTGTTGATCTGCTTTGAAAAGGTTGTTGATCTGCCCAACAGAGCTGACAACGGGTGTATAATTGAAAGTATGTATAAATACACAACTAAACATGGAATGATAACCAATTTTTACCTTCCAGGTGAAAAATAGTAGGCTTACTTTCTTTTTAAACAAATTCTCTCGGAGGTAAACTGGGATAGCTAATGGGCACTGTTGCCCCAAAGTAAAGCACTCCCAAATCAAGCATTTTACTATAATGGTCTGCTCCCTATATGTTCATCCTAAAATGAAGCCCATCAGGTGATCAGCCCTGTCAACAGAGAAATACCAACCAGGGCATCATTGCTCCATTTGAAAATATGAACAGACCCCTAAGGACCACCTTACAATGAGAGAAACCAGCCTCATCACAGAGGTAAACCCTGAGGGAAAATGACACCAGAGAAAGCAGAAATGGAAAACAGAGGATGTCTTTTTGCAGGGAAGATTTTTGATTAACATTCTCAGAGACATTTGAAATAAGATAACATTCAAGAAAAAAAAAAAAACAGGATAGAATTCTATAACAAAGAAAAAATGAGAAATAAAGTGCTATAGACGTTAAAATTCAATCCAACTCTCACTCTTCCCATCAAAACAAAGAATAAAGATAATATAGTCCTCACGATAAAAAAGAAAGGAAGAAAGAAAGAAAGAAAGAAAGAAAGAAAGAAAGAAAGAAAGAAAGAAAGAAAGAAAGAAGAAGAAAGAAAGGAAGGAAGGAAGGAAGGAAGGAAGGAAGGAAGGAAGGAAGGAAGGAAGGAAGGAAGGAAGGAAGGAAGAAGGAAAGAAAGAAAGAAAGAAAGAAAGAAAGAAAGAAAGAAAGAAAGAAAGAAAGAAAGAAAGAAAGAAAGAAAGAGGAATAGGATACTGTCCATCCCTGTGAAAATGAAGGAAGTATTGGAGGCACACAGGAGAGGAATTAAACTGAGTGAACAGGAGTAGGGTGGAGTCACCATTTATCTGAGGGAAAGGCACACAGTAGAGCTTTGTTAAAATCTTCAGTGTTTTCATCTTGTCTGGTTTTTGTCACCAGGCATTTTCAGATTATATGACACACATATACAGAAACAATTCAATGAGATGAGCACATTTTAGAAATGTAAAGCCAAAGAAGACTCAGCATCATAAGAAGTACATCCTCAAGTATCTAATAACTCAGCCAGGCATTCATTTCTAGACCTAAAATTCTCAGTCTATTCTCTATATTAATTGCCAGCACATAGTATAGAAAGATGGTTTCCAAAAAATCTAAGATTTCTCCCAGCGAAGTCAATTTCCTAGAGAAGCTCCTGCCATTTTAGTTTTAAAAGCTTCTGGTTTCCAGATGAGTTGCTTGAAATTTTTGTAAAATTGAAAGGTGTACATATTGGGAAGAATTTTACTCACACACCCCACTCACTAAGGACACAGTGCCCGCAGTACATTATTGAAAAAATCTACAAAATATGTCAAAATTATTTTCACACAGGTTCTGTCTAAAAATTCTTATCAAAGTGCTTAGAATCCCTTTGGTGATGATTTGGGGGACATATCCAATAATGAACCTTGAAATTATATGATTTCCAGTAAAGACACATATTTGGGTATAATGTGAAAGATATTTTTAAGAACCCCTTGCTAAATGTTTTTATTATATTTTATCTAAAGAGCATTTACTTTATTTTATTTTAGTTTTAATATATTTTTATTATTTTCAGAGAGGAAGGGAGAGAGAGAGAGAGAATCATCAATGATGAGAGAGAATCATTAATTGGCTGCCTCCTGCACACCCACCACTGGGGATTGAGCCTGCAACCCAGGCATGTGCCCTGACCAGGAATTGAACCATTACCTCCTGGTTAATAAGTTGACCCTCAACCACTGAGCAATGCCAGCCAGGCTAAAGAACATTTACAGTTTTGATTTCAAGCCAGAATTCAAGAAGAACATTGTTTATCTGTGAACATCTTTGGCCTAAGGAGACTTAAAGTGGGTTAAAGGGATCAATAGACAAAAGGAAAATATTCAAAAAATCATAACTAGACCTCAACTTTAATTTTTTTAACTTAATTCAAGTTCTAAATGGAAAAAGGGGGAAATCCACATATATATTGAAGAACAGAAAAGCTTTTATGAATTCTGTGGAAGGGTACTATAAAAAGGGTGGAGGGCTAGAACGCTGACTGTGTGAAAAACTGGAATGGCTCCAGGCTGCACAGCCAGCCCCCCCGCCGCCCCCCCGCCAGGAGCAATGGTTGCAGACAGTGTCTGTTCCCAGAGGGAACTGTGACTCTGAACAGCATTTGTCAAGTGTGGCAGCCCAGGGAGGGATGCACACACACAAATTCATTCTGCATAATGATTCAATAACCCACCCCCCAAAACATGACCATCCCAAAGAGCCAAATCCACATTTCATGGGACAGAGACAACCTATGTGGAGTTTGGAGAGGAACCTCTGATTTATGGGGGATTGAAGCTTTCCTTTCCTCTAAAATATAGCTGCGGCCTTGATAGAAGGAAAGGAGCCAAATTAAACACTTTTTGTACATAGATTTCTAAGTCATGAGTGGTATTAGCTCCTTAAACTTGGTACAGACAAATAATCTCTGCCTTTAAGGTGTTAAAAAGACTTTCTAGAAATGTCAACATGCCCGGCCTGTGCATTTCCTAGTATATAATCCATTTGTTTTCCCATGGAATACATTCATAGGCAGCTTGACTCAAGTATAATATTTAAGAGTCTGGGTTCCTGAGTTCAAATGACAGCTCCAAAGCATACGTGCTCTGTGACTTTAGGAAAATTAGGTAAGCAATCTAATTCTCGGGTTCCTGCACGGAGACATGGGGATTAAGATAGTGTCAACCTTACAGAGCTCCTATGAGGATTAATTGAGATTATCTCTGTGAATTTAGGATATTCCCTTGAGCAGAGGAACTATGGCTGCAAACAACAGAAACAGTAACTCACACTGGCTAAAAGGAGAAGTAAGTGTGTGTTTCATACAGGCTGGGATCCAGAAGAGCAGGCTTCCAGCATAAAATGATTGACAACTTGATGGACTGTCAGAAGCCCAGGTTCTTTCCCCCTCTCATATGCTATTCTTGGCACTGATTTATCATAAAGCTGCTTCCTTGCCTGGTCACATGTTGTTTTCTATGCCAACTAGGACTACACTGTTTCTTGTTCATGTTCAATAAGAAAGGGCAAGGCAAACTTTCCAGAAGCTTTCCAGTATATTTCCTCCACCCTATTGGGCAGAATCGAATCACAAGCCTATTTTATTCATTCATTCATTCATTCATTCATTTTTGTTGACACTATTACAGGTGTTCCCTATTCTCCTCCCCCTTTACCCACCTCCACCCACTCCCTGCCCCCTCCTTCTGGCCCTCACCACACTATTGTCTGTGTCTATAGTTCAGACATATATATCCTTTGGCTAATTTCCTCACCTTCTTTCATCCAGTACCCCCCATCTCTTTCGCCTCTGATCTCTGGCAGTCTGTTTCATGTATCCATGCCTTGGTTCTGTCCATTTATTTTATGTATTAGATTCCACATATAAGTGAGACCACATAATATTTGTCTTTCTCTGGCTGGCTTATTTCACTTAGCATAATAATCTTCAGGTCTATCCATGCTGTTAAAAGAGATAAGAGTTCTTTCTTTTTACCACCACATAGTATTCCATTGTGTAAATGTACCAGTTTTTTTAATCTACTGATGGGCACTTGGGGTGTATCCAGATCTTTGTTATTGTAAATAATGCTGCTATGAACATAGGGTTGTATATATTCTTTCTGGTTGGTGTTTTGGGTTTCTTAGGATATATTCCCAGAAGTGGGATCACTGGGTCAAAAGGCAGTTCCATTTTTTATAAACATTCTAACTTTATTTTTTATTGAATTTATTGGGGTGACATTAGTGAATAAAATTACATAGGCTTCAGACATACAATTCTATAACACACAATACATCTATACATTATATTCCATACTGTTTTCCATAGGGGCTGCATCAGTCTGCAGTCCCACCAACAATGCAGGGGATTCCCTTTTCTTCACATTCTCAACAGCACTTGTTGTTTGTTGAGTTATTAATCATAGCCATTCTGACAAGTGCGAGTGATATCTCATTGTGGTTTTAATTTGCCTATCTCTGATGATCACAAGCCTATTTTAAAATTTCCACTTCAAGAAAAATAGAGTCACTGTGACTGGTACAAACTCACCTTTGGAGGAGAAATGGATATAGAAGAAGGTTATTTAAACGCCCACTGAAGACTACCACTTATCTCCATTATTTTCCACATTATGCTGCCCTTGGTCTTATGGAGTTTTTCCAAAGATGCAACTGGCAATTGATTCAAAAGTCTTTAAATGGCAAATTGATTTTATTTTTAGTGTCAAATAAGATTTATTGCAAGTGGCTGCCTAAAATGGTGCCTAGGAATTTGGGAGTTTGACCTCTGCTGGGGAGGGGAAGGTAAAATGATAAGTTCTAGGAATTGGCCAAGGGCACAAGGTATAGCTTCATCAATGCCATGAGTGGAACTGAACAACATCACGGTCCCATTTGTACTCCTTCTTTCCACCACTTTTTAAAAAATCAGGCCTCATAGAACTACCTCAACCTCCTCAAGTCTTTCAGACTAAAGCCAGGAGTTCATCATCACCACTGAAAAATGATTTTAACAGAAAAGCTGGTCTTCCAGATTTCTGAGTGAGCTTTCCCAACAGACCAATTCAACAACTATTTACTGAACACTAACTCATTTTCCTGTTTTGTGGCAGGTGCTTAGCAGGATACAAAAGAAGTGTAAGACACAAACTCTATCCTTAAGACACTTCCCATCTATCTTGGAAACGAAAGCATGTATGTGGACAGTAAAGTGTTAAATAGTAGAACCAGACCATCTAGAATTGAGGGCTCAAGGAAATCGCTACAGCAATTTTAATTGGCCATGACTAAACTGACCAGGGAGAATCCCATAATTAACTGCAGCACCGTTTTGCAAATTGGAATATGGGCTCAGCCTAAATCTGTACTGGGGACTGATACTTTCCATGGAGCAGGCAGACAGATGGCCTCAGAATTTTTCAGGCTTCGCATCAATTTCTCCCATGTGTTTACTGTAACCACTATCATGACCTTGTATAAATACATCTTCCAGAGAAGAATGCATTTTGAAGACTGATGTGGGGGTAAATTTCTAGAGCTCTAAAAGTATGTCAATGGCTTCTCAGGGCTCCATCTTCCAATGTAATCCTCAGGACTCACTGTTCAAACATGATTGATCTGACCTAGATGGTGCGGCATCCTTGGCCCAAGAGAATATGTTACATAGAGAATATATTGTATATCACAATTTACATAATTGCCCTACCAGTGTCGTGTGTTTGAAACAAATTTGGAACATCTAAGCCTATAAAAATGTATTAAGTAATAGTAACAATAACATTTACTTACCAACAGATACCTTATCTTGAGCACTATATAGACCAGAAGAGAATGCTATAAAACTGGGGGAAAATGTTCTTGGTTTATAAGGAATTTATAATCTGGTTAAACTCATACAACATAAATATATGGAACAAAATGTATAGATCAACATGTAAGACTGCCCTCTCTGGTGCAGGCCCTTCTGGACTCACAGGCAGATTATGGCAGCTGGTCTCTTTGACTCCAGTCCTCCTACACTTAATTGCAACTATCAGGGTCATCTTTCCAAAGGACAGCATTGAGCAAGTCACTTTCTTGTTGGAAAATCCACAATGGCATCCCAATACCTACAGAAAAATTACTCTCTTGACTTTTAAGACCTCCAACTACCCTCTAAAATCTGTCCCTTTCCCATCTTTCACTCTATTGACAACACAGCTGCCCTCTTTCACTACTCAAATGTTCTCTTTAACTAAATTTGTTCACTCAAGATCTGCCTTCATGGCTTGCTCACCTCTGTATGCCATACCCTGCCTGTCTCCATTCATTTAAATTTTACTTTTCTTTGAAGATAAAGGTTTCTACTTCCTACATAATTACTTTCCTAAACACATCAGATTACACCGATTATTCTCCCCTCTGAACTCCAATAGCACTGGCATTTTTTATGTACCACCAGGAGTTACTTTGCATCAAGTTTATGTAACTATCTTGCCTTCCCAGTCCAATTTCCAGTTTTTTTAATGTTGAGCACCTTGTACCAATCTTCTCTACCTGCCCAATGCTTAACAAACACAAGATCTCCAACAATCTTGTTTGATGGCAAAATAAAGTCAGACTTAGTATTGGATAGATAGAGTTAAGGAGTAATCAGTTATAATCAGAATGAACTAGTATGAATTTTAAAAGGTCTTACTAGAGAGGTGACATTTTAAACTGGGTTTGGAAGAAATAACAGGAATGGCAGAGGGCAAGAAGGAAAGGAAGCAAGAAGGGTGTGGGTTAAAATGGTGATGGTGGACATGGGAAGGAATGGGTGGATCCCAGAGCCTGGCCATGTTCTGATAGTTGAGTAAAAATCAACACCCTGGTACAGAAGTCTGGTTGCCAGATGCCCTTCCCTTTGCATATCTTCTAGGTGTAACTCGCTTAGGTCTATAGAGTTGAGAACTATAGCCAAGAAAAAGTCATTGTCTAGGCTTAAATTCTATCTTATGACCTTTAAATGTTCTTCTTCCATTTAATTCTTTGAAATATCATTTCCTTTGGCAAGGTAACTTTTTCCAATGGGAGGCTTGTTGGTGAGTATTTTGGTCCTCACTTTAGCCTTGTCAGAACAATTGGATAGAATTGCACAGATTTATTCCCTTTTTCATGTCCTCAGGTCCCCCTCCAAAGCTCCATCCTAGGGAAGAATCTGACATCCAGATCTTCAGGTTTTCAGAGAGATGAGGGATATTATTGGGCTGCACTGATCATGGGACCCCTAGGTTCTGCTGAGGCTGAAACCTGAGATCTTCCATGGGAGCACTTAGTCTCAATCATACCTCAACTCTTCCCCAGAGCAAACATCTGCAGAGAGCACACATCAAAGAGATAGAAAGACTTGCCAAGGAATGTGTGTATTATGCCACTTCATATTTGTTAATTTTGTAAATACTCTACTTCCCTATAGTTCTAGATCACCAGATACTCAAAAGGACTGCTCCTAATTCCTCATTTAAAGTGTGTTTCTCTTTGCAACAGTATTGTTCAAACTTGTCTGTCAGTTGTGTCCTGAGCACCACCTCTGCCTGAGTACTGAGTCCACATCCCTCACTTAAGTTTTCCCAGAATGCAAATGTGGAGAACCAAAAACAGGGTTTGGAATTCAGAAGATGGAAAACATGGACTCAAAGGTGGAATCTTAGTGATTGGACATTTCCAGCTTTTTTTTTTTTTTTGGTGTGTTTTTTTTTTAATGGTAAAATTTAGTTGCTATTGCCTCAGACCTTTCCCATCACACAGTTCGCAAATCAGGCTGAGAAAATATTCAGGGTCCAAGTCACTGGGTACCATTTCCAGATGTGACCTGTGGGTCATCACATTTTTGTCCTTCCCTCTTGTCTGTGTCAATGCCATTGCTAGCATGTTTGACCCAATGTAAGGGCAATCCTAGAGAGGGAATATAGTACATTTATCTATCCCCAGAAATAGAGATTTTTAAGCCCCTCCCCCAAT
>NW_027224201.1:0-15170 GCF_028538775.1 Myotis yumanensis
CTCAACCCCATTCCTTGCCTTTATCCATGCAAACTAACATTTAAAGGCCAATTTTTTTCTTACAAGCTGCAAAAATTTATCTCTTGGACAACAATCCAATATAAACAGTTCAAACAAGATATGCTTTGGAAAAATGTTAATAAACTTGCCTCTGGGAAATTATTTGAATTTACTTGTATTTCTTTCCCTTGGAAGGGCCTCTTAAAAAAAAAAAGGAACTGAGAAAAAATGTCTTAAGCTTTTACAGATGGATACTTTTATTCTAAAGTGACACTTTTCCTATAAAACCACTATTCAAAGGTGAGAATTGGGAGGATTTTAATTGAATTGAATTGTATAAATGAGGCTGGAAAAAATAATGAAATCGCCAGAAAGCTTAGAATCATTGGCATTGGACTAGATTCCCAACCTCTCATCGGCCAATAGTTCCTTACTGAGTGCCCATGGATTTTAGAAATAAATTCGTAACATCTTTGAGACCTTCCTGCTAGGTACTAGAGACAAGATGACAACCCTTTCCCCATGGGGTTTAAAATCTTGCAGGGAATATAAAGCAATAATTGTGAGGAACCAAGTAGATGACTATAATAAATAAATAACTACCAGAAAATAAAGCAAGCACCTTGGGAATGTGGCCATTCAATATGGCCCACACTTGGGCACTCCTTTTAAGTATTTTAAAATCCTGTGAATTAAGATTCCCTTTGCCCCAAACTCTCGAAGCCCATTTCCCCTAAGTTCTAAGCTGTTGAGAAGAGACAATGAAAAGTGTTCTCATTATCTGTTTTAGCCATGGAGACGGACACTTCACCTCACCAGCACAGTGCCGGGGAGAACACCAATGGAGACAGCTAACACCAGGCTGGGTACCCACAGGCCAGCGGTTCTCAACCTGTGGGTCGCGACCCTTTCACAGGGGTCGCCTAAGACCATCGGAAAACACATATATCATTACATATTGTTTTTGTGATGAATCACTATGCTTTCATTATGTTCAATGTGTAACAATGAAAATACATCCTGCATATCAGATATTTACATGACGATTCATTAACAGTAGCAACATGACAGTGATGAAGTAGCAACGAAAATGATTTTATGGTTGGGGGTCACCACCACATGAGGAACTGTGTGAAAGGGTCACGGCATCAGGAAGGTTGAGAACCACTGTTCAGCTGTTGAGAAGAGACAATGAAAAGTGTTCTCATTATCTGTTTTAGCCACGCAGTCGGACATTCCACCTCACCAGCACAGTGCCGGGGAGAGCACCAATGGAGACAGCTAACACCAGGCTGGGTACCCATCGGCACTGAACGTGTTGACTGGTCAGCACTACTGCTTTTATTTCCTCCGGTCCACTTGTCACGCTGCCTTCTTCTGAACAGCGACGAAGGATTTTACTAACTAGGATGGCTGCAATCATTAAAAATTTGGTGAAATTCCAAAATCCACAAACCCTAGAAATTTTCCTGGATCCCCTCCTTGGAGAAATACTGCAAGCAACTTACGACATCCTAAATCAGAGAGGTTGGGCTGGAAAACCATTTATGTAATTTCTCTGCTTTTGTTTTGGGGAATCTTCCAAGAGAAGTGTCTAGAGAATCCGATATAATTATGAGCAGGGTTTGCTAACGTGGCCTCAACAATGATTTTACTTTTCTTGTAACTTTGCACTCCGCTCCACATTTTTTCCAGTGGTGTGTCACGCTGTCCCCATGGACTGTCTGGCCGTATGCTGGCCTGGGGTTGGCTACAGCAAAAAGGGTGGATGTACCATTCCCTTCCTCAGCTTGATGCTCATTTCAGTGAAATCTCCCAAGATGTACCCCTTTATCTTTCCCTCCCATTAAATAGATATGAGTTCAAAGAGTCTCTCAGTTTTTAATTATATTTTAAACAGAAAATAGTAACTTTGATCATTCAAGAGCCTTGAATTTTAGCTATGAATTTCCTCCTAATGAGTTAGTCATCATAACTAGTAACTAGCAAACACATCTCTTTCTTTTTCCTCCCCTTCCCCATGTGAGAGATGCTGCTGGGAGAGAGGGGAGGTCGGGATCCTCACACTGTGATCCGTGCTGCCTCCAACTACTAACTCCCAGCTGCTGGCCTCCACGGCGGGCCACACCCGCACTGAGATCTTGGGAGTGACTGTTTCAGCTCACACCAGGCAGCAATCCAAGGGATACAATCCCGACACGGAATCCAGGTCAACGTGGCTGCCCAGTTCGCAGCTAACTGTGCCCCTAACAACCAACATTAGTAATAAACACATGGGTCCCAGTCCTCATCCACAGGGCACCTTTCGGGGATGCTGTTCCATGACTTCTGTGTCCCTTGACATAGTCGACTAAACAGACAGAAATTTCTACAGTTCCCCAGGCAATTTACACACACACACACACACACACACACACACACATCAAGCAATACAAAACAAAACGTTAAGCATTTGTCTTACATTATGGGTGGGGTGTCCGTATTTGTGGAAGGGGAGGGAATTTTCAGTATTTTGATTTGACACATGACATTATTTATTTTTTTCTTTTTAAAAAATCTAACTGCAAGAAAATTGAATCAAGTAAATTTGAACAAAAGGGGTAAGAACTCCTTGGGGAAGCATTTTTTCCTCGTGATTCTCATTCCGATGCCATTTTGTTTTCACCCTTAAAATAAAACAGAGTATAATTGGGATGCATTTCTATTTCAACTATTTAAATTCACTTTGAAATTAACTTTTGACTTTTCTGTCATTCTCTCTTATCATCCTTGGTAAAATACCTATTTCTTTCCGTTTTGTAATCTTTGTGTGGTCTTTTATTTGTGATACTTGTGGTAAACACAGAGTTTGCCTGCTTTCAATTTGTTTGCTAGCCCGTTCTATTGTTTATTTTTTTCTATTTTAGAAACAAATCCATAACATCTGGAAGTGTTAACAAGCCATTGTAAATCCAAAGACTTCCTGTGCTGGAGAGAGCGACCCCCTTTTCTCAGAGCGATGGAAACACTGGGAATAATCCAATTACTGAGAATTACAGGAGTTCTAAAGCAACAGAAGAAATGGATTACTTCCCATGGATTTTGCTGGATTAAGTGTTCCATATTTTAAATCACATGCCTTTTGATATGTATTAATTGCCTGCTGTGTGCAAGGCCATGCGATAGCTCCTATGGAGTATACAATGATGAATAAACGTGAGTCTTGCCCTCAAGTAGCTTTCAGTCTAGTACAGGAGATAAAAAAGCTGTAAATGAAAAGAAACTAAGAGCCACGAGAAAGATAGAGGAGGTGAAAGCAGGAGGAGAATGATCTCAGCAAGGGAGGGTCTGAAAGATTTCCTTTATTGGTGATGTTTGGGCTGAGCCTTGACAATTGTACAGGATTTGAGCACACGGGGGTGAGCACAGGTCGTTGCAGACAGAGCAGCGCACCCAAAGGCATGGGAACAAGCAGTTACCCCAGGCGTTGCAAGAAGAGAGCCATTCCATTGGTTAAGCACGTGGTGCCGAAAGCAGGGTGAGGTGCATGTCAGAACGTACCGGAGAGAACTTACTGGGGTGGCGGTAGGAAACAGAGAGGATGGCTAGAAATGAAGTCCTAGTAATCTATTCAATATCACCCAAGATCAACACTGTGAACCGTCAATATGGCATCGTTTCTATGTGGAAATTTTCTACTTGGAATGACTTGTTTTCATTAGTCAGATGTTTTGACTTAATCACTTCATGAAACGCAGCTAACATCTGTAAAATGATGAGAGGTAGAGGCGAATTCCTGGTCTGGGTTTTGTAAATTTTAAGAAATGCCTATATTATTAAACACTTAGTCTCCACCCCCCCCCCCCCCCCCCCGCCACACACACACACACACACACACACACACACACACACGCTTTTATTTATTTACTTGTCAATAAGTTTACGTCCTTGAGGGGGCACATCATCACGTGAACTCTGCGTCCAGTGGCCTGAGCGGGAAGGTGGCTTCGGCGTTTGGCACGGACCGCGCCGCTGTTTCCCAGGGCGGGAGTGACCTTTCCTCTGATTCCTCTGGTGTTTGGTTTGCCACCAGAACTCACTGTGTCGTTCTTTTCTTTGTCTTCATAAGCACATTTCTCACTCAAGTAGAATTCAGATCCATCTCAAGCCTAAGCATCTTCGGTTTTAAGAAGAGCCGTGTGCTCCTTCTGTTCCAAAGACCCTGCCTAAGCCAGGAGAGAGGACTTGGGTCCACGGCCTCCCGACATCCCTGCCATTTCAGAAGGCTGCTTCCTGGCAGGTCTCCACCCACGGGCCCAACATGGCAGAAGGAGAGCGCCTAGTACTTCACATCCTCCCTCCCAATCCACTCATTTTTTCACATTTATGAATACCCATTATATACAAGAAACTATGCTTGGCGCTGTGCATGACTTTCTAAAGGGGGTCGGGATAAAAAATAAGAATGGCCTGTAAGAGGGAATAAAACAGGCACATAAATATGAAACAAAGCTACGAAGTGAACATTGCCACATGCCAGCCAAGGCTGCAAAGGGCAACACGTAGATCCTGGGGAAGAAAAGGAGTCCGTTTGCCACAGCTTCCTTCTACCAGGATCTAATGTTGGCATCATCCCATAGGCCAACAGCACGCACAAATCAAGAGCTTCCATACACATGATCCAACATAGGGACAGACATAAAGTCTTCAGGGAGCTTTTACACAAGCACTAATGCTGCTCTGAAGAGGAGTTAGTTGTACAGGGTAACAGTCATGACAAGTGAAACATGGAAAGGCCACAGTTACTGCCATTTGTTTGGGGACAAAGAGGCAGAAGCTTCTAGATCAGTGGTTCTCCACCTTCCTAATGCCGCGACCCTTTAATACAGTTCCTCGTGTTGTGGTGACCCCCAATTTCATTGTTCCAAATTGAACATAATTAAAGCATAGTGATTAATCACAAAAACAGTATGTGATTATATATGTGTTTTCCGATGGTCTTAGGTGACCCCTGTGAAAGGGCCGTTCGACCCCCAAAGGGGTCGCGACCCACAGGTTGAGAACTGCTTCTCTAGATCTTTGTGTTCTTGAGAACTATTTGTATTAAAATAATTCTGGACTCCCATTGAGTGGACGAACATTGAAAGCATGGGCAGGAAGTAAAATCAGTCTCCATTCGAAGTCTGCAAACACATCGAGTTTGGCTTTGGCTTATCTCCCGTTCTATCAGAAGATGGTGACTGGGGCCTTCTTTTTATCTTCACACAGAATCGGCCACGTTTGCAAAGCCGCTGCAGCTGTGTTGGATGCTGCTGGAAATTCCTAAGCATGACTCAGATGACAGATTATATTTGAGAGAGTCTGTGGGGTGTGCAGAGTGGAGTGTCAATCCTGAGAGTGATTAAGGAGCTCTTCAAGTCCTTCTAAATGTGGTATCCCAGCCTCCGTGCCACCTTGGAGGTAAAATTCATAAATGATTACTTCCACGACTCTGGGGTGAGTCAGTGTGTTAGGTAATGAGATGAATTCCAACTTTCTATGAATTTTCCAGTACAATTACAATAATAATTATGATGGCAAATCACTATCATGGTAACATAAGTAGAATAAAGACTTCATTCAGGAAGACATCATTCTAATACTTCAGAAACTTTCACAGTTCAAACATGTACATTAGGGCAGTTTCCAGGAAGTTTTACTGGCTCACATTTTTGTCAACCTTCAATAGTGTATGTGTATATAAAATATAATGCATATTTATGCATGTATGTAAACATACATAGAGACATACCTTAAACACACACAAACACATATGTAAATTCTCTTGCATCCCCTAAAAATGGACTCCATCATTCAGTATAAGTTAATGAGTATTTAGTCAAATTTTTAAAAATTAGAGCAATATTGGAAATTACTTAAAGATGAACAATAAGCCAAAAATCAGAAAAATAGTGTTTTTAAAAATTGGCCATTAACTCCATCATTTCTCTTCTCTCTATCCTTTTATAATCAATCCCCCAGTAGGAAAAAAAATACAAGATTAAATTCCAAATTTCTATTCACACAATTCCTAAATTGTGTAAAAATATTGTTACTGCAATCAGTGACTAATCTAAGTGGAAAACATGGTGAAAACTTTTGGAAAGTGTGTTATTCAGTTCCAATTCCAATGAGTAATTTTGAGAGTCCTGTAACCTCTTTGAACTTTCTGTTCAATCTTGGGGCAATTTTCAGCTGAAAAAAATACAAGGATAGAAATGCAAAACCTCAGATTTAACAGCAAAGGATAGAATAGATAGATAGATAGGTAGATGATATAGGAATAGAGATATGTCATGTGTCCAACATGATTATGTTGTTGTACTAAATGTTGTACATTTAGTACAACAACATGATCATGAATATTTAGTAAAATGAACAACATGATCATGTTGTTCATTTTACTAAATGTCAAGGAAATTTGAGTCTTGTCCAATTTTCTAGGCTAAAGAGAAGTGGTTATCAATATAGTTCTGTAAGAACAAACACAAGGGACAATTAACTCTACCTTGGGAACGAAGAGGAAATGAAAGAACGGATTTTAAAAATTGGTTCGAGTAACCACTCAAATATTTGCCTAGCAAATCCCACTACCAATGTCTGCCCCAATTTTGAATCTCTATTGTTAGATACACACAAGTCCTTCAACTACAGCATGACATTTACAACCATCTTTCTGGCTCTACCACATACATACTGGTATTTGCTGAAATTCTTTTAAAGGAAACCCAACCCTCTAAATGTGATTTTACCCAGGAGACAAAGTTAACTGATCTACCTCCCTAGAAATGGTGAAGAAAATTTGCATGTACTTTACCATTGTTTGGTAAGTTATCCTCATCTAGGCTACAGTTCTGCTATGGATTCAATTTTTAAGTGCGTGCTTATCACAAGTACATTTTAAAGGGGCTTACAGTTGTTTGAAAGCATATAGCAATATCCATAAGAGAATGCATCTCCTTGTCTTAAGAAAGGAAACCACACACGAAGCAGCACCATGAGAGACAGAGCGCCCTCCTCCATGTGTTTCTCATGATGGAGAGAATTGGTTTTCTCGTTGCTCTTGGAGAGAGCACTGCTGACATTCGCTGGCCCACTGAGTTCACCACAGCTGTGCTCATGCATCGCTTCCCAGGCCCCGTTTTCTACTGAACTGGGAAAGATTTGAACTTGGGGTTGGAATTGGCCACACCCTGCTCTGCCTCATCTCTTCACTCTCTCTTGGTTAAAGGAGAGCCAGATGCATCGTGCTGTCATGGGGTTTGGAACTGTATGAAGACTCCAAATGCAGTCAGAGGGCGACATGGACTGTCTGTGTGCGCTGGTCAACCTCAGGGAAGCCAGGGCTGCATAGAAGAAATGTGTCAGGATTCACCACTGAGTGATTTCACCCAGTGCTGATACCAGCTCAGATCCACACCCATCTAGACACCGATTTAGAAAACACAGTGCCATGAGGAGGAGGACTGGGGCCTGGGACACAGCGCAAAGGGTCCCGGGGCAGGCCCTCCAAACATGCTCGCGGTGTTGCCGAAAGCTACGTCACAGTCGGGAGCATGAGATGCTTCTTCTCTCTGGGTCTCTCGTGGGCACCTGGAGACACAATACTTTCATGTGCAAAATATCATCTAACTTTCCTTACATGAATGCATCCATCATAAACTTTTCTTATGAGAATAAATGAATATAAATCTTTTACTTGAAAAGCTAATCAATTTTAGGACAAAAAAAAACAATAGAACCTGTAGTACAGGTAATGCCTGAAAGAAAGCATAAAAAGCATAATTTTTAAAAATGCCTATTTTTCACAGTGGAAAAGAATTCTAATGAAGAAATTAAATTTCACCTTCATTGACCATCTAAAACAATAAGATAATGAAAATACATATATGATTATTTTTTTTGTTCAAGCATCAAAGACACCAGGAGGAAAAAAATGAATCATGTTTCTGACTCATTGTGAACACACAAAAAAGTTTTAAATCTAAAATGAAGATGGCTGGGAGATAGGAAGATGCACAGACAGCCACCTCTCTCCCCGGCATCTCCAGTGTGATCCAGGAGAGCGCATTTGCATAGCCGTCCAATGGTGACCTTTCTACTCCGCAAGTAGTGACTCTCCAGCCTACAATCAGCAGATGCACAGTGATTGGTCCAACGACTTCTCCTTCCCTGTCATCCCTCGGATGATGTCATCCACATCCGGGCATCTTGGTGCTGTTGTAACTGGGCCGGCAGAGAAGCAAGTGTTCCGCTGTCCACGCTCATACAACAGACAATCACCTGGGAAGATACTTACCACGTGTGAGCGGAGTGAAAATTAAGTCACATAAATTGGGAGGTGGAGAGATGAAAACAAGTTTAAAGGAACAAAGCTTTGAGCTGGGTCTTAAGGAAGTGCCTTCAGTGAACGGGTGTGAGGTGCGGAGAACTTTATGTGCACGTACAAGCATGGAGGTGGCCATGCTGAACGTGAACATGGGAAAAACAAAGCAAATGCAGGGGGTCTTGACGAGAATAGAAAGGCCTGTGTGGCATACAGGAATGAGCGAGGGAATGATGGGCTGACAATTAGGGTGGGAAGAAAGACCTCGCTCACTAGAAGTATCTGGATCCTGTAGACAACCAGGGTTTTCTTGCCAAGATGTCATGAAGAACTGTATGTGGTACGTGCCCCTCTCTCACACATGTCCCAGAACTTGTCTCTAGGTCCAGAGATACATTGAAAGGCTGTGTTCACGTGGCCCGAAATGTACGCCTGTGGGTGTCTGAATCCGGAAATTGTTATATTAATCTTTGTAGCAACCCAGATAGAAAGAGGACTTTTTGGGGTGCTCTTTGGATATTCCATGTGACAAGCTGCTTCTTTTCCTGTTTCTTAAAAGAATTAAGCCATGGAAAGGCTAACTTTTTCTCTAGAAAAATCCGTCCAGGCTTTCACAGCAGCATACAAATTTGAACTCAAGAAATCCCTCTTTGGCTGGCTAAGGAGAACTAGAAACAGCAAAGATAAGTATTTAACTTTTAAAATGCCATTCAGACAACCGCCTGAAACTACATGGCCGGGACCGGGGGGCGGGGGTGAGGGCGGACAAGCAGGCCTTTCTTCCCGGGACTCCCTAGCAGCCCCTCTCCAAACGGAGTGAGAGTGGGATCTGGCAAGATCCCAACATAAAACCTTCTAGGAAGATCAGGTTTGCAAATCAGCCATGCCCACGCAGAGGGCACCAACACATCCTTAAGATTAGGCAGGGAATGTTAGAAGGAAAATATTTTTTTTTAAAGTACATGCATGCCATTATTTTCTTAAAATACCAGGCAGAGAGAGGTGGAGAGAGCTGGCCTGAAGTTGCCCAGACGTATAGGTGCTTAAACCAGGCAGCAAATGCCTACGTAAACAGAGGCATCCGCAGTCCAGATGTGCTCCCTCTCCCCTCGGTGGGCTGTGTCTCCTGTACGAGCAGAAGACATATTAATCACTCCTTTTACTGCGGAGGGGATGGGTGCTGCTCTCATATTTCAGAAAGGGGCTGGCAAGTGAGCGAAGCCAAACTTTTTCCTATTTAAGGCCACAGCAGCGGGCTCCCCACGGCTGGCTGCGAGGACGGCCCGGTGCTGGAGGGCAGGGGCGACTGATGGTGCTACTCTGAGCGGCCCCTTCTCTCCTTTGTGCACGGAGAGTCTCATGTCTGACCTGTAGACATGACGAGCTTCGTGCGGAAGGGGACCTGGCTGCTCCTCACTCTGCTGCATCCCGCGCTGGTCCTGGCCCAGCAGCTCCCGGAAGGTGAGTGGGTGCCCGTTCCCCCAGCTCCAGGGGCCCTGCCTCTCCCTCTGCGGGCAGAGGCGGCAGCGAGGGGCGCTGGGCTCCGGGAGGTGGTCCCGGTGTCCGCCTCCCAGATGTGAGCGTGCGGGGGGCCGGGATGCTGCTGGGGAGCCCTTTGCCTAGAAAGCAGAGTGTCCTTTCTGACTGAGATGCTCGCTGGTGCCTGAGATAAAGATGTTTCCCACTCACTTGCTCTCATGTTCGCGGCCCTGGGAGCTCTTACAGCGGCTTGAAAGCCCCAGTCCTGCATGCTAACGTCCTGGAATGCTTCCCGGGCAGCTGGAAGCCATCGGGCGCCTGGAACGCGTTATGCTCTCCTTTGTATGCTGGGTTCTTTGTAGGGGGGGATAGGGAGCCCTGTTTTCCCAGGAAGAGAATGCATTTAAATCAGAGCCTGCAGCGAGAATCGTCTAAAGGAAACGCTATACATGATTAGACTCACTGGATAGGTTTCTGTACATGGCAACACGGTCATCTTAAACTCCTTCAACAGGTTCCAACTGTTCCCGGTGTTTCATGGCTCCCAACTTTTTTCTGTTTCAAGCACTTGGCGTGTTGACTAATACATATTTTCTAATAGTTTGTTGTTAAGGATCTAGTGCTTTATGTCTGTCCTGCACTTTACCTGCATCTGCATGGATAAAGAGGATAGTTTTTAAAACATGCCTTCAGCAGAAATGCCTGACTTGCCTGCAAACAAGGTACAGACATGGGCTGTTTGACTCCCAGAAGCTTCCTGTGTTGTGTATTCTAATAAGTGCAAACAACGATGTTCATGTTCTACTTTCCCCCAAACCGCATCTGCTTCATTGTCTGATTATGTGAAAATGCTCCTTTAAATCCATACGTTTCTTAGTCATCAAAATCCTGGGCATATTGGAATACGAACTTAAAGAGGAATAAGTACTTAAATGTTAAATGTGAAGGTGCTAGAAGAAACCATTACACATCCGTTTCCATTTGCACAAAATGTCCACATCTAAACCTATAGCCTTCGCAAACGTGGGGTCTGGAAGTGGTTGTCTTTGTTTTTAGTACCAAATACCTTTGATGTTCTCACAGGTCCTATATGTAAGCAGGGGGGACCCCCAATGGCATTTCCTCAGTCTTATTCAGCCTCTGGCCACAAAGAAAAGAAACACTCAAATCCCTGATTCCCTCACCCCCCACCCCTGCCCCCCTTCCTTCTCTCCCCCTTCCTTTCCCCTCCTTCTTATCTGTCCACCCCTTTTGGCTGCTTTGCACTTCCTCCCCCTTTTCATTCTTTCACTCGCCACCCCACCCCCTTCCCAGGCAAGTCCACCTCTCCTCCTCTCTCACCCCCCCATCCTCACAGAGTCCTTCATCCTCCACCCTCTCCATCTCCCCCCTTTTCCTCTCCATCCGGACCCTCCCAGAAGATGCTAAACTCCCACGCCTTGGCTGGAAAACCAAGCGACTGTCACTACACCCCCACCTCAATAAAGACTTTTACTTTCTGGTGAAGCTTTTAGATTCTTCTGATTTCTGAAAAAGGAAAAAAAAAATCACAGAGTTTCCATTTGTTGGAAAGACTACAAACCTTTGGTGTTTAGTTCAAAGACTAACAAAATATTTGTAATTGCCTAGTGGTTATAATTTTTCACAAGCACTGTGGCTATTTGTCTCCTAACCCCAACTTTGGGGAGGAAAAATGTGTGGTGCCTCCATTATCTGAACATTACGTAATTGTTCTAACGCCCCTTTTTCTCTTTAGCTGCAGGAAAGAATAAACAGCTATGGAACTTTGTTGACACTCTTGGGTGCTTTTAAGTTCAAAAGAAATGGAAAGGGATTTTGTTCAGCTTATTGTTCATGTTTAAGAATTTTTTTAAGAGAAGACATCTTGTGTTCCCTATGGGTTTTACAAGACAATTCTGCTGGCGCATGAGCTTGGGGGAGGTGCCAGGGGGCGCCCGGAGAACATCATGTAGTTCTCGTGTGTGCCCTGAGAAAGAGCACAGTTCTAACCAACACTAACCTAGTCTCCTCACACACGTGTCCTGGAACAGAAAGCATGTCCTCACAAAGAATTGTGCAAGTTCTATTTAATTCGTGTATTTGCTTCCACCGATGGAGAAACGTGGTCTGTTTTATATTTCCTGCCTTTCAGGAACATGCCAAATTTTAAGCACAAAGACTCACCCCCTAGTGGCTGACCGGCGGAGTTGCAGAACCAACGCCGACATGAAGGTCACACACAGCTGGATCCCCTGTTTCATAATGAGATTTAAAAATATGCCGTGAATGAATGTTAACTATTAAATATGGCTTTCCTAAGAAAATAAGTATATTATGATAGCATAGTGCCACATACACATAGTCACAATATCTAAAGACTATTTGGAGATGAGCTTGATGTTCTGGGCCATTTAAAAAATTCCACATGTAAAATATATAACAACTTTTTTTGAATACTTCTTGAGTTTCCGCTATAGTCTTTATTTGACATACGTATTTCAGGAAGATATTACTCAATAATATTGCTTTGTTGGGGCAAAGAGATAAGCTACATTTTAATGAAAAGTGCTCTAAGTTGTGGCTTATATTTTGCTATTCTGATGCTCCCACGGTGACAGTGAGCTGCAGGGCTCTCATTGTGTTAGAACTGCAAATTGTCGGGGACTCCGAGAGTCGGGTCCGTAGCACAGGCTATGAGGATCCCTCCTTCCTGCTTGCAAGGAGAATTTGTAACGGGTCAGGTAGCAGTCACGTTTCCTGGTTTGTGTCCCCCCATAATGAAACACAGCTACCGAATGGGGAAATGTTAGCGTAAAAATCACTAGAAACAGTTACACTTCTAAGAGGAGAGAATGCATAATCGCTTACAAGGCTCAGTGTCCAACCCCTAACATGGATTCAGCGCTTCAGTGGAGGTCACACCAGTAAGAAATGATGGTGTTCAGACTAGAACCAAAATTCTGTTAAATTCTAGGTATTTAGAAGAAATAAAATATATGTTAAATTTAGGGTATATGGGTTTTCTTTTTTTTGTAACAGTCATTGAAAAGAGATATGAAAAAAAATCATATACTGTCCTAGAAAATATATGAGCTGCTCCATTTCTAAAGGGGGAAAAAAGGCAGATTTTTGTTGTTGTTGTTAAGCACTCCATTTTGAATTGGTAAGTCTATTTTTTAAAGAAGAGGCTCACTTCTAATTTAACCAGAAACCATCCGCAGTCTTGAGGAATAAATTCTAAGTGAGTAAAGTATTCGTACAAAATACTGGTTTTCGTGGTGGTGACGCCCATGGGCTCAGGGCCCACAGGCTGACAGACGTGCTGGTGGGATTCTGGCACGAAACCCCCAGGACTGGGGGAGCAGCAAACCCCCTGAGGCGAGTCTGGGAAGAAGAAGGAGTGGGATGATGTGCCTTTTGCTGAGTGAGGCCTCCCGGCTCCATATCTTGTCTACAGGCTTATTTTTTAAAATCTGGAACCAGGAGCTGTGCGCTTCCCAGGAGCAGAGTTGAGACTGTAGGCAGCCCCTCCAGCAAGTCCCTGCTTCTGCACCTACAGGGGTGCCCTTCCAAGAGAAGGGTGCCCTCTACCGAGCGAGCGCCCTGTGCCCAGGGCAGACAGCTTGAGGCAGATGCCAAGGCTGGCAGCCCAGTTCTTTCATTTCGCAGCATCGTTTTGTAAATGAGCTCACCGCCTCGCAGGGACGAGCGGGGATTGCTTAAGGCTTAAGGTTTTAAACATGAAAGATGTCGCTGCCTTTACTGGGCACCGACACGGGTAGTTTTCGGGGCTACACGGACTGTCTGGAAACGGCTCAGTGGACTGTTGCCTGTAAAACGGTTTTCCCTGGAAAAAGAGCAGCCCCGCTGTTTTCCACGCTCAGAGAGCCGGGGAGGGAGAGGCGGGGGGTAAGACAAACCCAGCATTTTCAAAGGGGAAACTTTGCCTGTTTCATGTCAAGATGACAACGGAAAGAATGAGATAGAGCTTCTCAGCACAAATCATTCGTGAACTGCAGTTTGGGGCGCTACATTAGCCGCGAGAATGTCTGCCTGTGCCTAATGAAAACACAGCAGAAGTGGATTCCTTTCAGATTAACTAACAAATCCCTTGTACTTTCCAGAGCTGAGGTCAAAGAACTGCCATTTACAATGCGATCTCCATGAACAAGAGGAAAAGTCCCAACAGGGGGCACACATTAACTGGCTCCAAAGATGTAAAAAGCAGAGATAAAGGAGTCAGACCCTGTTAACGAGTCCACTCGCTTTTAAAAGTCCCGCTGAGAAATGCCTGCTTTAGTGGTAAGATGGCACTTGCTTCTCGGAAACTGCATTTTCTGCCTTATTTGGTGAGGAGGGAGGCAGAGGCCAGAGAAACACCCTTCAAAGCTGCATAGGATGTTCATGTGTCTAGACTCAGAAGGGAAGCATCTGATGACGTTAGAAGTTCGTGAATGTGAAAGACTTAGTAACATTTTCCGAAAACCAGGGTCTTAGGGAGACATCCTTGATAAGGCTTTTGACGCTGAGTGCGGAAGCCCTACCCGCTCGCTGTCGCTGGGGGAGCCCCTTTTCCGTGTGTGTAAAATCGACGCGAGGTCTTAAGTGCATCTTATTGCTGGTCTGGATGTCACTGGGTGGGCTTGGAGGGAGAACTTCTTCCCCGCGAGGTCGGGAGAAAATAAACAACAGAATTGAACTCCAGATGTTCACGTCTTGGTTTGAGACTAGGCAGGAAAGATGTTCTGCAGAAAACGGGTGTCCCTTCCCAAGAAATCTACCTCCTTAGGCTCTGATTTTAAACGTGCAGGGTTTAGAAACCGTAAGGGGATAAGACCTTGGCCCTACCCTGCCCTGGGAACTGCTGACAGGGAACGGAGCACAGCAGTTGAGAGAATCATAAAATCTTTGTGAATCATCATCTCTAGATGGTTTTTAAATTTGTTGGTGAGGACAAGAAGAAGCAGAATCTACCTCGCCCATGCAAACATTTTAAAATTGAAATGATCCATCTCTATAGATCTATAGACCTTCCCTTCAAAATCCTTTGTGTTAACTCACATATTTAAAGATATTCCAATAAATGTAAAAGCAGCAGAAACATGTTTAACAAAAAGATATGTTCTCCAAACATTAGTGTCTTTTAAAAGTCAAACATATTTCAGTTGGAAACTATATGAACTCCATATATACACTTACAAAATATTCAACTTTCTAACGTAACAAGAAAATAATGTTATGATGACTGACTTGTCATATCTATCAGTAAAAAGAGAAGAGAAAAATATTAAACTTGTCACTCAAGCTAAATTAACAACGTGGATGCTTTAGGGAATATTATTTTTAC
>NW_027224202.1:0-15150 GCF_028538775.1 Myotis yumanensis
CAGATTATGCTAGATTTTAGGGGGTGAGAATACATTTTAGATGATATTGTGTTCTCACATCACATCTGTGTTTGGTTGTCTCTTTGCTGTGGTGTTCACCAGTATTAACTATCGCTGCTTACATCCATGAATAGGGGTGTAAAATGATAATATTGTTCTGTCATTTCTCCTTCACTTATTAGCTGGAATGTCTCTAAAGAGAAAAACTTCCTCTCATCAACTAGTTGGTTTCCCTGGGACAGAGTTTATATAGGAAAGGCAGGTTAAAGGTGTGAATCTTTCCTCTTATTTGCAGTTTTCAAAAGGAGATGATTCCCTGGCATTCTCCTGGGGTGACACTGATTCTTGTGTACTTGTTTCTCTGTTTGCTTGTTTAGTATCACTATGGATCACACATATTTGATGCATGTCAACTCATTGCAGTTGTTATTCTTTAGGTGCTCAAATTGCCCATTTTTGGCTGGAGGGAGCTTAAGTTGATGAGGCACTTTTTGAAGAAATAGTTAGAGCAAAGTTGATTAAATTGTGTCCTTATTTTTAACTTTTCTCTTTTTTTGGTAGATGAGGACTTGCGGACCACCTGTAGGTGGAGCACACCTTGATGTCTGCCTACTAGTCATTGTTGTTCCATGCCATTGAGTCGGCTGTGACCCCTGGCGACTCTGTGAATGAGTGATGTCCTGTCCTCATCTCTAGTCATACTGAACCTCACTGTAGCTCTTTTCCTATAATTTTTGTGGCTACCGAAAGGCAACCTGGTATGATGGAAAGATACTCATTGGCCAGGGCTTGAGCTCCAGCCTGCCTTACGCAAGCTTGGTGACCTTGGAGAAGCTGCACGACTCCTCCTCCTCATAAGGTGGGGATAATGCACCCTCAAAAGGATTGGTGTGAGTGTAACAGATGTACAGTCCCTGTAACCTCCCGGGTCCTTGTGAGTGTGTGTGTGTGTGTGTAACTAAATCTCTGAAGTCTGGAATGTATCTTACACCTACAGGGCAATATAATATGAAGAGCACATGTCAGTGCTGAATGGTCACACAGTAGCTACTCTAAAGGGAGAAGGGAGGAAGAAAGTGAAACTTCACATAAGAGCTATAAATGAAGCCATTATAACCTGCTGTTGTACCTTGACAAGAAGTATAGCACAGTAATTATGTTGGTTCTTTGTCTCTTGGTTCTCAGCTCCATCCCTGCTTTTTCATATTCTCTTTTGTATTATGTGAGGCTAGAAGTCTACAAACTGTATCTCTTAGATTTCTTTGCCAGCTGGTCTCCTGTTAGATGTTTCAAGTAGTAGATAACTGGTAGGAAATTGGGATGTGGGAGAGAGGAGGAGACAATAGCAGTGGCTTCTGCTAAGTGGTAGGGGTACAGGTTTAGCCCAAGGAGAGTGGGCTTGTGGCCCCATCCTTGGGAGGTCACAGCTTCTGGCCTCTGAATGTTGCCCTTCCATCTACTTAGTTTCTCCAGCTCACCCTGCCTTCTTTTTGCTCTTTCATACCTTTCAACACCTTGTAAACAGTTCTCTACATGGATCTGTCTCTACTTACTATATGTATGTTTTTCTCAGTGGACACTTGGGGTCTGAGGTCAGAGAGAACTAGGTTATAATCTCTTACTTAGTTCTGTGACTTAACATCTTCAATATTCAATTTCTTTCTCTGTTTAAGGGGATTGATAAAAGTACTTATCTCATAGAGTTGTTGTGAGGATGATATAATTAATATATCTGACACTTTGAACTTTGTATTATGTGAGGCTAGAAGTAGTAGATACTGGTAGAGAATTGGGATGTTAACTTTGAACATAACTCTCAAAAAGTGTTGTCTACTATTGATAATATAGAAGCTAATTTTGAAGGCTCATCCTTTACCATTTTTATTATAGAAAAGTTAGATGTAGAGATAATCTGTATATATATAAGCCTAATATGCTAAGTGTCTGACCATTCGACTGTTCGACCAGTCGCTATGATGGGCACTGACCACCAGGGGGCAGATGCTCCGACCAGTAGGTTACCTTGGTACTGGGGTCCGGCCAATCGGGACTGGGCGAGATGAGCTGGACATGTCCTGGAGCCCTCCCGCAGTCCTTCCCTGGCCAAGGTGGGGTCCCGGATTTCAAGAGGGCACAGGCCAGGCCAAGGGACCCCACCGGTGCACGAAGTATAATAAAACTTCATGTACACACCATCCAGCCTCACAGTTATAAAATTAAGGCTATTCTTTCATCTGTACCACTACTGTCCTCCCTGCTATGGAATTATTTTAAAGCAAATCTAAACCATTATATTATTTCAGCTGTAATTTTTTCCACATCTATAATAATAAAAGCATAATATGCTAATTAGACCAGACAGCCAAACAACCTTCCGGACATCCTTCCGGATGAAGCCGGGGCTGCGAGGGCCGGGGCTGCGAAGGCTGAGGCAAGCTGCTGCAGCTGCGAGGGCCGAGCCCCTTGCACAAATTTCGTGCAGCGGGCCTCTAGTATAACTATAAGAGGATAAGGACTGTTTAAAAAACAACCCTAATACTATCAGCATACCTAACATTAAAATAATTTCTTAATATCAGAAAATACCAAGACAATGTTTAAATTCCCCTAATTATCTCACAAGTGTCTTTATTTAAAAATATTTGACATATGAAACATCTTTGGAATAAGGCCCACCTGTTATCACTGGTTGATATGCTTCTTAAGTATCTTTTGATGTATAGGTCCCCTTTCTCTCTTTTCCCCTCACAGTTTGTTTGTTGAAGAACTGGGTTCCTTGTCCAGCAGAGTTTCCCACAGTCTGGACTTTGCTGATTACATTCCTGTGGTATCATTCACCACATTTTCCTGGCCCTGTATTTCCTGTATATTGGTAGTTACATCTAGAGGTATAGTGTGGTTGGATTCAGGCCTGTTTATTTTGGCAAGACTGCCTTATAGGTAGTGTTGTGTACTTCTGTCAGGAGGCACATACAAGTAATGTCTCATTCTCGCTCCTTTTGTGAGGCAATAGCGAGGAGGGAATAGATTTTTACTTTTTTAAGTAGGGAAGTTACTTGGTGTTTGGTTGAGGCAGATGTGGGAGATGGAACCATCTGTCCCGGTTTTGGTTTAGTTTTAAAAGAACATCCTTGTTGGGAATCTGGGGCAAGAGAAGGGGGAAGAGGGCCAGGAACGGTGAAAGGAAGAGAAGAAGAGGGCTATATGGGTGAATGTAGGTTTATAAATTTAGTAATTGGCTACAGGAGAGCTTAATTCAAACATTCTTTACCATGTTTATGTTTCCAATTTAATCAACGTAACTGTGTAAATGTACTTTCTAGTCAAACCAAATACATCAGTGGTAGGAGAGAGTCAAATACAGAATTCGTTTTCCTTGCAAACAGTTTGAAAAAAGAAAAGTTAGTGTGAAAATGTTATTGAGCTTAGACCACAGGTGGGGGTCCCTGTCTACTCCTGTCTTGTGCTGTTATAATCTGAGTGCAGGTAATGCTGTGGAGCACTGGGTATGAAGTGTCATGCTACTGGGTTTTTCTTTAATTAGGATATAATTCACATAACAAAGTTTACAATTGTACATTTTAAAAAATATATATTTTTATTGATTTTTTTTAGAGAGAGAGAGAAAGGAAGAGGGATAAAGAGATAGAGACATTGATGTGAGAGAAACACCCATTGGCTTCCTCCTACTGGGGATCGAGTCTGCAACTCAGGCACGTGCCCTGACCAGGAATCGAACTGGGGACCTCCTGGTTCATGGTTCAATGCTCAACCACACCAACTGGGCTACAGTTGTACATTTTAAACTGTGCAATTCAGTGATTTCTTATATATTCATTATGTTGTGTAACCACCACCATTGTCTAATTCTAGAATATTTCCATTATCCTCAAAAGAAACTCCATGCCTATTGGCAGTCAGTCCTGATTCCCCATCCTTGGCAACCACTTACCTACTTTCTGTCTCTATAGATTTGCTTATTCTGAGCATTTCATGTAAATGGACTCAAATAGCATGTGGCCTTTTGTGCCTGGCTTCTTTCACTTACCATAATGTTTTCGTGGTTCATCCATGTTACAGCGCGGATCAGTATTTTATCCCTCTTATTCCAAATAATATTCCGTTGTATGAATATACCACTTGTTGTTTATCCATTGATGGACATCTGAGTTGTTTCCACTTTTTGGCTAATATGAATAATGCTGCTGTGAACATTCTTGTACAAGTCTTTGTGTGGACATATGCTTTCATTTCTTTGGGGTGTATGCCTAAGAGTAGAACTGCTTGCTCATATGGTAGCTGTATGTTTAACTTTTTGAGGAACCCCCAACTCCCAATGCAGCTGTGCCATTTTTCATTTCCACCAACATACATGAGGTCCCTATTTCTTCACATCCTCACCAACACTTGTTATTATCTGTCTTTTTCATAATAGCCTTTCAAGTGGGTATCAGGTAGGATCTTGTGGTTTTGATTGACATTTTCCTGGTGGAAAAATCAGAGTTGTTTTTAAGAATTAAATGAGGTACCATAGTGAAATGCGGCATGGATTTGGGTTTCAGTTCTCTGCTAGATTGCAGAGCCCCCCCCCCCCCCAATCCCCCAAATAACCATATTTGTGTTCCTTGGTGTTTTTATTTACACTGCAGCTTTGGCTCGGGAAGGCAGAGCATAGGCCTAACTCCCACACTGTGCCTTCCATTCATGTAGACACCCATACACCCATGTGTGCCAGAATCCCCTGTGCAGGCCTTTCCCAGAGCTCTGGAATCACACTGTAATGGGGTCCAGCCTGTGCATTAAAAGAGTAACTCAGTCTAAGAGAAGTGATGGGTATGATCTTGAGGAAAGGCAAGAGACTTGGCATTTCAGGGATCCTTAAGTGGCACTTTCTTTTGCTACCTACGGGAGGCGCTCCTGAGCGTATGTGATTTAGTTCACAATGACAGCCGAGAGGTGGCCATCTTAGTTGGAAACTAAGGTTTAGATTTAGTTCAGGAGCTTAATATGAATACGAAATCATCGGAAACACTGAAATTAAATGTGGGTCAGGTTCCTGGCTTGGGCACAGTGAGTCACACAGTATGTGTTGGTTCTTGACATTTGTTTTGCTAATTTAGAGGGGATGGTGGTAAAGATAAAGATAATTCCCACATGGTGGCTCTTGCAAAATCCATGTGTTTTGGACGCATTTCCTACATGTTCATATGAATGCAGATGCAGGCTGATGGTGTGGATATTGACAATGCAAACAACACAAGCCAAGCTATGAAGGCCCAGCCCAGAAGGCCTTGGGGAAGGTCTGTGAAAACCCACCCTTCTTACTTTTCCAATTCTTCCTGCAGCTTAATCACATTAAATGACCTGGCGTTATAGATGGACATGAAGTTCCTAGGGAAGCATTCCGTTTCTCCTTAGGCTGCTCTTCTCTGGTTGCAGTGGAATGAGTTGGGTTTAGGCTTTATAAGGGCAAATCACCCTCTTTTCTAGATTCTTTTGTATGATTGATTGTCAGAGAAAGTAGAAATGGTAGTAATGGTAATAATGTGAGAAAAGAGTCGTGTGACAAAAGGTTTTGCTACGTGTTAATTCAGGATGTATTGCAATGGTCAAGTTGCATCAGTCAGGGTCCCTGGGGAAACACTTCACCCAGATGTTCAGATGAAGAGACTTAAATGGAGAGTCTGCTTACAGAGGCGTGAGCAGAGATAGGGGAGACAAGAGACAGTGAGGTGCCCCCACCGGCAACTGTGTGAAGCCCTAGCCGTCCTGGGGTTGGAGAGGCCAGGGGAGGAAAGAGCACTATTGGCTGTGGGGCCCCTGGCAGGGGCTGTAATGATGAAGGTGCTGCGATTGCCAGGCCAGGGCAGTGAAGCAGGGAGGAGTGGGAAGTAATGACCCCACCTCTCTCTCCTGGCTCGCCTCTGCCCTGCTGCTGCCCAGAAGGGAGGCTGCCGGGTGGTGCAGGATGCAGAGGTGAGCCTCCAGGCACTGAGCAGGGCGCACAGTGGACGGGGGAGGTGGTTTGCAAGTGGAGACCAATGTGCACAATAACCAATTATTTTGCAGTGAGCACATTCTACTTTTTGTTCATTTTTAGAAGGTGCTATTTTGGAGAAACATCCATTTCTCATTAAAAAAATTCCCACTGTACTTCACATTTGCTTATGTAAAACTCCTTATCTTTTAGGTGGCAAACTTTATTATGAAATCTCTTAAATGTTGTGCTTTTTTTCTTATTTTCCCAATACATTGGTGTATATAATTGTACTGTGAGAAACCTGTGAGTGAGTGAGAGAGCCACGTGGCTACCTTGTCTTTCAAATTGTCAGAGGGTGATTTTTACACTCCTCCTTTTCAGATTTGTGTGTAGATATTTGTGAATTATTCCGAGGCAGTCAGTTGTCTTCGAAGCAGATTAGTCAGAGTGGAGTTGGCCTGGGGTTTTTGTAACCATAGCTGAGGGAGGGGAGGCTGCAGCCTATGAGAGACACCAGATAGCTGCACGTGTCTCCCGGCACACAGACTGGTGATTATTTTGCTTCATGCATTGATGGTCTGTGCCGACTTGAGATGTGGTAACCAAGTGACCCGTTCTCTGTGGCCATGTGTGTAATTCTCCCAGGTCTGAATAAAGGGCAGATGAAGGTCTGTGTCTCTGGGTGCCTATGGGGTTGCTAGGAAATGATTTTCAAAGTGCTTCTTGGTGATGCAGCAGGTCGAACTTTTTTTTGTGCAGCGTTGTCATGGAAACCAAGTGCATCATTGCCTTGTCTAATTTATCTTTTAGTGATACAAAAATTGTAATCCAGGGTTAACAGATATAACATAATGTTTAAAGGTAATGAAAAAAACACACCCCAATAACTTTAAGGGGGATACTGCTGTAAGTACCACATCTTTTGAATGGCAGGATTTCACTGGCACTGTAATTCACATTGATCAGGGCTTGGCAGTGTGCCGTGATGGCGGCTAATCGATTTGTTTTCCTTCTTTGGAGTAAGAAAACCAGGACTTCACCCGGTGGCTTATTGCTGTGGGGTTTTATTACTGACCCCAACTCCTGAGCGGATGTGAATGGAAGGCAGCACACAGTCATTGTGAGTGTCCCAAGGTAACCGGGGATTTGTTCTTTGATTGGCCGGTGGGTTTTTTATCTCCTCTCCACCCCAAGAGCAGGCTGTGGGCTGACAGTGATAGCCCTGCCTTGCACAAAGGGCCTTCCTGTTGAAATGGTGCCCTGGGCTCGCTCTCTCAGCTAAGCTCGCTCTCTAGGCTAAGCACCTCCCCCAGAGCAGATCCTGGAGCAGAGTCTGCCCTGCCTTCCCGTGGTAGTTAAAGGGCCTCTAAGGGAAAGAGCTCCTCCTCTTCTGTGGATGGAGGACAAAACCTTCCAGCACTGCATGTATGATGGATACTGCACTAGTGTGTTAGGATCAACGTTCAAATGGAAGTACTTAGTCAGGATGGGAGAACTGAACTGGAAGATTTTATACTGTGTTTCGTAGTCCGTCCTTCCCCATGGAGATTTAGCTCCTGGGGTTTCAGTTCCCCACTTCCCAGCTGTGTGTGTGTGTGTGTGTGAAACCTCATTTGTTTTAGACCTTTCCAAAATATCTTTTATTAATATTTCCAAGTTTGATATATGTTTGAGTTTTTTGCATGTAAGGGGGGGCATTTTTAAACTTGCCACGAGTCCTAAGATTGAAAAGATTGATAATGGAAACAAGCCAATTTAATCAGTATTTCACTGAGCAGCACTGAAGGCCCAAATCGATTTTTCTTTCACAGCCAACAGTGCTCTTTCCCCCCCTGGCCTCTTCTGCCCCACTCATCTATTTACTGAGCACCTCCTCTGTGCCGTGAGCTTCTGGTGCACCTGCTGTATACAAAAGAATAGTCACGAGCAAGCAGGAGCCTTAAGGAGGTGGAGGCGGAGGCTAGCCGGGGCCTGAGGCTGTGCAGAGTGGCTGCCACCAGGATGATGCCATCTGGCAGCCTTCCTGGGATCCCTTGCTGCTGCCCCTGCATCTCCATAGCTTGCTTCTTATAACTCTGGCTGTTTCCCCAGTTCTAGAGTCTTGGCCACAGTTCCTAATTACAACATGGTACGCATGCCCAGTGCTTCCGTATGACCTTCGGTAGGGAATGTCACTTCGTTGGTATAATGGCCCCCCGAATCTAGCTCTAGAAAAACTAGGTGGCTCTTGACTCCAACCCACAGCATTTTATCTTCTGCTTTGATCCCATTGCTTCCATCTCCATGCAGGCCTCGGGCGGGCCTCCTCCCCACTTTAGTAGCCTGGCCAACCTGGACACCTGAGGGTCTGTCTGTGCTTCTCAGAGCGCGATGAGACAAGACTGTCATAGTCAAGAGGACTCATTGCAGACTCAGGAATGACAAAAGAGAACAAGCAGAATGACCACTCAGAAGCTAGACCCTCTGGTTAGCTCTCAGGTGCTAGCAGCTCTTGTCCACCCACAGAGACTCAGTCAGGCCTTTCCTACCCCCTGCCTCTCCCTCTCTGTGACCTTTTCACCTTTACCCTCTATCCTCGGAGTCCTCCCCAAGATTCCTAGACTCCTCAAGTCCAGGTGAGGCTAAGACCCTCCCCGGGTCTTCTGCTCTAGGATTCCAGCTCTCCCTCTTGCTAGCTGAATATTGCTCAGGTTGTTTTCTCACCTGTTTAATGGGATAAGAGCAGCACCTGCCTCCTCTGGAAGTAGTGAGGATTAAATGGGAGCACGCCTGCCAAGTGCTCAGTGGGGTGCCTGACACTTGGTAAATGCTTGCGATCATCACTTGATTGGAGGACCTCCCCTTCCAGGCCGCTCCCCATCTAGGAGGGTCATCCTTAGCTCTCCAGGCCTGAGAATAACCATGAGAGCCTTTATCCCACAGATGAACCCCACAGAGGCCTGGGGTCTGTCAGGTACTACTTTAATTGACAGTGTTTATTTAAGCAACAGATAAAAAATGGTGTCTTATAATGTATGCCATCTGAGATTTAATAACGATGACAGTCCTGGCTGGAGTGGCTCAGTTGGTTGGGCGTCGTCCTGTGCACTGAGAGGTGGCCAGTTTGATTCCCAGTCAGGGCACATGCCCAGGTTGCAGGCTTGATCCCTAGTGGGGGTTGTGCAGGAGGCAGCCAATCAATGTTTCTCTCTCTCTCTCCCTCCCTCCCTCCTTCCCTCCCTCCCTCCCTCCACCTCCCTCCCTTCCTACCTCCCTCCCTCTCCAAAAATCGATAAAAACATATTTTTTTAAAAACAAACTATAACAGTCCTCCCCATGTGCCAGGCACTGTTCTAAGCAATTTATGTTAATTCATCAAATCCTCACAACCACCTTATTAGTCTGGCACTATTATTGTCCTCCTTTTAAAGATGAGGAAACTGAAGCCCAGAGAGATTAAGGTCACAGCACCAGGAAGTGGCAAAGTCAGGATTAGGACCCAGGCAGGCTGACTGGAATCTGGGCTCTAACTGCTGTGATGTATTACCAGAGAGTCTTCCTGGGAGGTAACATTTTAGATGAGATTTGATAGAGGGGAGGGAGCAAGTCACGCGGATATCTGGAGAGAGAGTGTCCCAGACAGAGGGAGACCCCGAGTGTGGAACACGCTTGGTATTTTGAGAAGCACAGGCAGGCCTGTGATTTTGGTGTGGAATCCGTGAGAGGGGAGGGTGAGAGATGGGGTTAGAGCGGTGCGGGGTGGGCATATCACAGGTCTGATGGGGTTTGTTGTAAGGACTCCTCAAGGGTATTTGTTTTGAACCAGGTGGGAGTCACTAGATGGTTCTGACCACAGGAATGACTTATTTTACTAGGATTGCTCTGCCTGCTGAAAGAGGCACGTTAGGAGCTTATTGGAATAATTCAGGGAGGAGATAAGAGTGGTGTAGTGGCAGAGGTGGTCCCAGCTATAGACATAAATTTGAGTCATCAGTCCGTTTTTCAAATGATAACTCTGGAACCCTTAAGTACAAAATCTGAAATGCAATTTGGCCAGATGCTTGTGGTTTCTTTAGCAAATCAATGTAGCTTTGCCATTTCCCCCGAGAATACATCCAATGGCTAATGTGAACTTTGCTTTAAGAACACATTATCCCAGGAGAGAGTCAGGGATGGTGGCTGGGAACTGGTCTTGGCCGTCAGACAGACTTGGACTTCAGTCCTATCCTTGTCACGTAGTAACTGTGTGACCTTGGTCAGGCTACTGAACTTTTCCAACCTCCACCTCTTCCTGGGTAAAGTAGAGATAATAACGATTTGCTTCTGTGACACAGCTGCTGTGTGATTCAATGAGGTCCGTAGGTAATGCTCTTCACATGCTGCTCAGTAAATATTAGCGGTTATTCTTACTATGACCGTTTTGTGTCATTATATTATAATGCCTATTTACCTCCTCAAATTCCTTTTCATCTGTTGAAATATATGGCATTCAACCGTGCTTCTCTCCATATTTCAGTTCATATTGAGCATGAATTAAAGTTCTTTCTTCAGATTCAAGAGCAATGTACTTTAAGCTATACTACTTCTGCTAACAAAAGTATTTGAATAAATATTTGAGTGGAATCGTGATTACTCTCAGTGCTTATCAAAGAAGAACAACAATGTGTATGTGCTGAAGTCACAGGAAGTGTACCACCGGTTTCTGAATGTTTCATTCAAGAGCTGCACTTCTGAGGTGTTGGACTAGCGGGTACTCTGGAAATAGACCCTTTTTCAAGTGGCTACCATCTCCTCTGTTGATTGCAATATCTGTTTACTGTTATCCCACTCACCTCTTCTTCATTCATCATTTTTATATTGAAGAAAAAAAAAACAGTACATGTTTACTGTAATGAGTAACAATCTGGTCACTCCCTAGGAAGTCTTGTAAATGTACTTATCAAAGTGCTGCTTGCTTGTAAGTACATATTATTCTAAAGGCTTCTTAAATATTTTATTCCTCCAAATTTGGAAATCTGCATTTGAAAGGCCAAATATTTTTATTTTTCAGAAATGCAAATCAGGAAGCTCTTGGAAATAAGAATTATATATTTTTTCTTTATTCCCTCTTACACAGTTACTGGTCTTTTGGATCAAGTGGTTACTAAATAATTATTTGCTTAGTTAGTTGAAATTCAGATGCTTTTGAATAATGTGTTAGTGTGGGTGTAATGTTTTACATTAAATATTTTACAGGAAATGTATTAATAACTTAGCCCCCAAATGAGGGAGAAGGTGTTGGCATAAGATTATTTGACCAGTAACAAGGCAGAAATATACCAGGTTATGCTGTGAGTTAGGCTTGTTTTCCTTCTACATGAGTTTCAATTAAAATTTAAATCGCCCTTTTGAAAACTTCTCAGTTGAATAGCTTCATTTTGACTTCTGTGCTGTCACTGGAGAACTTGTTGAAATGGCAGGATCACAGAAAAAGTACTGACGAAGGAAGCAAAACACTTAAAGTTGGATGCACTTGGGTAGACTGACGTCCAAGTGCTGCCGTTGTGTTCCTCTGCTCGAGGACCCCTTGCAAAACATTGTGTTCCCAGGGGATAATGGATCAGTAGCAGTGATAAACAAACATGCTTCAAAAGCCACCCAAGTAGTCGAGTGTTCTGGAGAGACAAGCCTGGGTTTTCACAAGAGCGAGCGCTCTGGGCAGGAACATGTTTAACCTCATCTGAGATCTTCGCAGTAGATCTGAAGCTGGAGGAGCCTGTGTCTGTTACAGAGACATGTGGGAAGTTTTTCAGTGACATGGGGATAAGAGATGGGGCTATTTTCATTGTCAGTGTGAATTATATTTCAGAAAGATGGGATGTTATTTTCCACACTAAAATTATCCAGTAAAGGAGAGAAAACGTTGGCGCAGACCCTTTATTACACAAAGAATTAGAGAAAAGAAAGGTGGCCAGACATCATTAGCAAAGGTGCTGAAGGAGAAGAGAACAGATAGTAGTTAAACATATTTCACCTCCATCAGCATGTTTTAAAGTGTGTTTCAGAAAACACTAGTTGTTCAGGATATTAGACCAAAACAAACAACATCGTGGGGGGTCCAGAGCTGCCTGGAATGAAGCCATTTGAAAACCATTAAGAGGAGCCAGGTACATTTCTAATGGGTACAATAATAAGCAGGGTTTGGAGCTGCAGTTTATCGTGGTTAGATATTATCAGTGAGACTTCAGGCAAGACATCAGCCTCTTCTGTTCTAAGTTTCCTATTACACTATTAGTCAAAGTTGTTTTCTCTCTCTCATTAGTCTTCACATTCTAAGAAGTGTCAAGGAATGTGTACCTTTTTAATGCTAACTACAACACGTTTATTCTGTTTTTTAAAAGCGGTCCCTTTTAATCAAGATTTGCAGGGAAGTTGGTGGGAGAAGTTCATAGTGAATTTTGTAATTGTAATTCAACAGCTTGAGCCTAGCTGTTGGGGGCAGGGGCATGTAGAGCGCTTCTCAGAAGATCCTTCTGTGGTGTAGCCATAGAATAAACACGTGGTATAGTTGGGCAGAGCCACCATCTATACTCCCCCAAAATAGATAATCTATATTTTGGGTAAATTTTCAGCCCTTTAGGAGTTATCATTGCATTTTGTTGTTGTTGTTGAAAAACATCTTTGTTTAAGTATAATTTACATACTACAAATTTTATCTATTTTAAGTATATAGTGTCATGAATTTTAGGAAATTTATACAGTTATACAAACATCACCACAATCCAGTTTTAGAATATTTCTTTTACCTCTAAAAGACCCCTAGTACCTGCCCCACCCTCCATGCCCACAAAATTACCTTTTCTAGAAATTCTGTATTAACGGAATCGTACAGTATGTACTCTTTCCTCTCTGGCTCCTTTCACTTTGCATAATGTTTTCAAACCATGGTGTAGCATGTATTAGTAGTTTGTTCCTTTTTATTGGTGAGTAGTATTCTATTGTTAGCATATGCCGAATTTTATGTATCCATTCATCAGTTGATGGACTTTTGGGTTGTTCCCAGTCTTTTGCTATTATAAATCATGCTGCTATGAACATTGTCTTACAACTTTTCTTGTGGACATATGTTTTCACTAGATTGTATGGTAAGTATATATTTAATTTTTAAGACACTGCCAAATTCTTTTCCAAGGTGCCTGTAACATGCTACATTCCCACCATTGCCATTACAGCATCTTTTACTTAATTAAATGGTTAATGTTAGGTCTGTGCTTAAGAGCAGCAGCAGGCTGTGGAAGAGGCTGGGGAATGCTCCCCAGCACTAGCACCACTGTGGCAGGATGGATGCTGGGAATCGGACCGGACTACACAGCGAAGGACAGGGCCCAGGCTTGAAGGCTGTAGAGGACCCAGAAACAATTCAGATGGGTGGCATTTCAGCTCTCTATTCAACTCTCTATTCTGGAGTGATCTGGACTGGCACTGGGTATGCTGGTGGCAGCAGACTTATGACATGACATGGACTCCTGGGCACAGGAGGACTCCAGCTGTAGGTGAGGGCTACAGAATGCTCCAGCTCCAGAGAGGAAGACCGCAAACAGATCAACAGGGCCTCATCCCCTGTGGGGCTCATGGCAGGCTTGCTGTGCTGGGGCACTCCAAACTGGGCAGACACATGGTGTCAGATACAGAGATGGGAGCAGATCCAGGAGGAGGCATCCAACAGCGAGGCCTAGGAAACCACACAGGTGCAGGGGGCTGGTGCAGGGGGCTGCCGCAGGTCAGTGAAGATGCTGTAGAATGAGCTTCTTTCCAGAAGTCAAACTGTGTGGGTAGTCCAGCAGGTCTCGGTTATGTTGAATAGAGAGCTAAGGCTTTGATATGATGATGATGATGATGATAATACAACCACCACCACCATTTATATAGTGCTTACTTTATACTAAGTACTGTTTTCAGCACTTTATTTACATATACATTAATTTATTTAATGCTCACACCAATTCCATGAGATAGATACTAAGTATCTATTTTTACTAACCAAGACCCTCAAACACAGAGAGGTTAAGTGACTTGCCCAAGATCATACAACTAGTAAGGGGCTAAGTTAGGATTCAAACCTAGGCTGACTGGCTCCAGTGGCCATCCTCTTTTTTTTTTTTTTTTAATTTTGTTTTATTGCTTAAAAGTGGCCATCCTCTTAACTGCTAAGCTAATGTCCTCTCATTTCATTCTTATCACCTATACCTGGGTCAGTTCGGGACCTTGATGACCAGAGTGAGGGGCTGAGAAGCTAGAGGCAGGAAAAGCAAGACCCTAGTTGAAAGTTTAATACAAAATAATCACAGAGACATAGGCCACAGGTTTGAGTCAAAGTACGGTCAGCATAGGGGAAAATATTAAATACAAAGGGAAAGCCTGTGTGAAATATTCTCATCTCTCAACTCTGCGCTACTACTTGAGTTATGTTTAACATCAGTCCAATAGTAATGAACTAGAACATTCTCATATAGACTTTGCATCATTATAGCTACTCTCTGCTGGTTTCAGTAAGATGTCCTCCTACTCTCCAAATTAGTAAGATGTAAAAACTAAGAAAAGTTTAAAGAATGAATAGTATCTTAAAATACTTTTTTGCTTTCTCTAGAACATTAAAATAAGATGAGAAAATATCTTGAAACTGAAGCATCTCCATCAATGCTTTGTAACTTTTCAATGATTTCGTATGCAAAATATTGGATTCTTTCGGGAGGCATGTTGGTAACCATTTCTCCTCCTCTTCCCTCTCCTCCTCCTATTCTGCCTCCTCATCATCAACTATTTACTGAGCATGTACAGTCGCTGATCATAAAGAAGACAAGGCCCAGTCCTTCTGGACCTTGGAGCTCAGAGGAGAGTGAGTTGACATTCCCTGGGCCTCCTCTGCCTGCCTCATTTCCCTTTTCTCTTTTGTCTTCATTTCATTGTGTGTGTGTGTGTGTGTGTGTGTGTGCGCGCGCGCGCGCGCGCACATGCGCTTACATTCTGTATGCATTATTTCATTTGATCTTCACAGCAACTTGGTGAGAGGGGCTTATTGTTATCCTCATTTTACGGCAAAGGGAACTGACGTTTAGAGTTAAGTAACTTATTTGAGGTCATTCTGACCAGAATCTATGTTTTTACCACTATACATTTTATACCCTTCCTTCTCTCTCTAATTACCCTTCCCC
>NW_027224203.1:0-15120 GCF_028538775.1 Myotis yumanensis
AAGATTTTCTCTGTCTAAATTAAAAAAGTGACTTTCATTGATTGGCTTCATTTTGAATACTGAATGAATTCTGTAGTTCTGGTACAAATCATACTTGGTTATGTTGTAGAATTGATACTTGAACAATGAAGAGGATAGAGGTGCCAACCGCCATGCAGTCAAAAATCTGCATATACTTTCTGACTTCCTGAAAACGTAGTTGTCCCTTAGCGTCCATAGAGTATTGGTTCCAGGACCCCCATGAATACTCAAATCGGTGGAGACTCAAATTCCTTATAGAAAATGGCACAGATCAACTCAAACAGTGGGTCCTATGCACCCATGGACTCCCAAGGATGAATCGAAAACCAGTAAAGAGTACAGGTATTTCTTTTTAAGAATCTACGTAAAAGTGGACCCTCATAATTCAAACCTGTGTTTGAAGGATCAAATGTATTATACTTCCTATACTATGCTGAATTCCAGCAAATATACATGAAGAACTAATCCCTATTCTACATAAACTATTCAAGAAATTGGAAAAGGATGGACTATTTTCTACTTCATTCTACAATGACAGCATCCTTCTGATACCGAAATTGTGTTGCTTGAATGCTAGTTTGGGGACATTTTGTTAAAGCAAAAATAGGGAACCACGAGAATTAATTGATCCTACTTTTTATTTCTCATTCAGGGATCTCAAACATGTTATGTGTGTGCTAGATCTTATGACCCCAATTTCCCTTAACCAAGTCAGAAATGTGGCTTGTATTTAATAACATCTGGGATTTGTATTTTGAGAAATACAACCACACAGTTGCTAGGGGATGCCACAGATGTGTATGACTCTGGATACATTTGCATATTTTACTTGAATATTTTATTGCCTTTTGAAGAAAATGTTAGAATTATATAGTCTGGAGAACCTATATTATGTGTCCAACATAAATTCTGTTGTTAGGTGAATTATTTATAACAGAAACAAAGAAACTTTATTGGCAAAACACAGAAGCTATATAAAGTAAGTAAATTCATAGGAAGCCAGCAGGTTTACCTCTAATTATTATTTTTGATGGTGAAATACTTCCTCTCTACAGCAAGGCCAGTCATTTTCTCAGTGGTTTTATTTCACAAATTTCTTAATCATTGAAATATGTGGATGTAGATTTTCTTTTACTCTCCTTCGACGGAGTACACTTACTACACTTTCTCAATATTCTAATATTATTTAACATGAAGTCTAAGATAAAACTAATCCCCAGTATATGTTCTGAAAAGAAAGGAAACATCATCTTGATTATCCTATTCAAGCACACTGCCTTATTTGTAGGGATCAATGCCACGGTCATGGATGGTCCCTTTTCACATTATATGTCATAGTCCTATCTCTCTGCTAGGAGATCATTCTCCCTGTGCCTGGTATGTTTACACATCTAGGCGCTAACCATCTTAAATGCTAGAGACAGTGTCTCCATGTGGGCGAGTGAACAGATATATTTATATGTGAGATGTTCCAGGTCAGTGCTTCTTCCTTCTTCTGGGGGAGGTTGGCTTATATTTCAGGGTTTTCCTTCCTTCTGGGCAAAGTGTGTGCAAGTTTATCAAAAGTCTCTGGTAAGGTAGGAGGTCCCTAAGCTGAGCATTCCTCACTGGTGACCCCATTGGTGGGCTCAGCCCCTCCCTAGGTGCGCTCTGTATGATTCTCAGGGTGATTGGGGGACAAGAGAATCTAATGTGAACATGAAGTTCATACTCTCTACCGGTTGGGGAGTTAGCTCATTTGGAAAGTAGAACACACAGACAGGCAGATTTTATCAAGACAATACGTCTGTAATTGTCCATCAATTTGGAATTGAACTCAGAAATCTCAAACACATTTTATATGATTGAAGAGGTCGATATTATTTAACAGCCAGTCACAGCAATAATAAAATATCTTGGAGATACAATGTACCTCCTAATATCTATATAATTTTTGTTAATTAAAAAAAAGAATTATTCATTGAATTTCTGTTGTGTTTTGGGGTATTTTTCTTTAGACAAAAATGACATATACATTGTAATACTTTGTCTAAAAGTAAAACTTGAATTGGAGAGAATCTATGACATTAAAAAGATACACTATTCATTATTATTACCGATCGATTTCTAGACTGTGACACATTCTAGATAACTACACAGTATTACCTGTAGATTGCTTTGGGGTGGGGGCATGAAACATTAGCTATGTCAACTTAAATCATTATATGGGAACCTTAATTTGGTTTCAGAATTTGTTCTATTGAAAGTGTTCAGAACATGCTCTTTTACTGCAAAAGAAACGAAACTGCAATTAAAATTCCACATTGATGCTCCGTGTCACTGAGGCCAAGCAGCCTTCTTCGCTTTTTGCACAAGCTGTATGATAGGACATTTCTTCTTCACTCTGAACTGTAAGCCTTGCTTTTATTCCCACAGTGATGGCTGTACTCCAATTACGGGGGAAGTGAATGGATTCTGAATTATAATTGCATAATTTTGGGAAAGTAGGACACTGGTAATCCTTCAGCTCAGGGAGGGAGAAATAGGAAACTGACATTTTGAGGAGAAAAACAGGTCTTGTGATGGTAAGAAAATGTTTGCAGACCAAATACAAACACAAAAACAAAAACAGTACCATCCAAATGATTAGGACAGTATATTGCCTTCCACTGTTCAGCTCCCAATACTACTCGTAGAGTTGATTCTCACAAGGCGAGTCACTCTCTGAAGGAGAAAGGAGCTGTGGGCCAAGGTAATGCAATCTTTAGAAGCTGGAGAGTGTTGGAGAAACACTGAATGACAAATAAGACTCCAGTTAAGAGTGGCCAAACCCTAAAAGTGAAGACCTTTTGTATGAGGTGCTATCTGCTTGAGAGAAGAGGGATCAACATCCGGAAAGAGACCCATGATGCACAAAAGTTTCATATATTTATTATCTGAGTGGACCATTACAAAGCCAGTGAAGCATAAAGAACTTGTATGTTATTACTACACAGTAAGAGGGTGTTCTATTTCACTTGCGGTCAAGTTCAGAGAGGTTAAGCGTTTCTCCAGCTCTAATACTATGTAGGCAATGGCAGCACTATGCCTTCGCTCCCTGGCTGATATAACTGCAATAGGTGCATAGCTTAAGGTCATGGTCTTTACAGATTCTGGCCCAAATTCCAATTTCTAAATGCTTTATGACTTCACTTCGTAGCTGAAGAAGTAGCATCTATTTATTAGTGAATTTATCATAGTTTTAATGAAACGGTAATTGTTCTTTGTTGCAGAACAACAGTTTGCAAATACCTAACCTTCATTACTGTTTCCTTAACTAATACTATGGGAGACACTCTTCTTAAATTGGAAGAATATAATTTTGATTTAGGAGTTATTAGGTTTGAGATACATGCAAGTGGAGGTGTTAAGGGGGCATTTATATACAGGAGTTTGAATTTTAATGAAGAAATTAACATAAATGTGGCTTTTACGCCCAGAAGATATTATGAATCACTAATAAAGTGTTGCTAGAATAGAAGCCCTGGCCCATTCAAACTCACACATGCTGAGAGACTAAAATAAATCAGCAAGAGGAACACAGGCATCGAAAACATCCAACTCAGCATCAGAAGAACTAAGAAATAAACAGAGAAGTGCAGAGAGAGGAAAATGTTTTCCACAGGAAGAGCATTAAGGTTGAGTACCATCTATTGGAAAGAGCAACTCGAAGGTAAAAGTTAACATTGAAGAACATCGGGTTTGTTGAAAGCTGGGTTTACCTGGATTGAGAGGGGAAATGGTAAAGAGGAATTGAAACAACAGACTTACTCTTGAGACACGCACAGGAAGGAGAAATACTGCTGACCAGAAAAAAAAATGAGATCTATAGCAGAAAAGGAAGACGTGGTCTTAACTAACATTCCTCTTAGAAATCAGCAATGGAACGGAGAATGCAAACACAGGCGCATCTAGCAAGGTAAGCGTGGTGGCAGGAGCATCGGGAAATCTCTTGCCATTGCTTCTTCTCGAATAAATAGAAAGAACTGAATGTCGTGATGAAAAGGAGATGTTTCAAATTTCAAGAACAAGGAGATAGTCTTTAATAAATTGATTCTACCCTTAATGGAGACTAGTCTTGACTTGAACTTCAGAGTCACCAAAGAACACAAATGTTTGGAATCTCTTGCTTTGAACGGAAAGGAAACCAAGGCAATAAGCCTATTTATTTGTGTTTGATTTGTTGGGATGTCAGTGCTTGAGAATTGAAAATACTTATAAAACAAGAGCCATCCAAGGAGATGAACTGGTGTAAGCTAGTGTCCTGTCGAGCAGAGAGCATTTTCAGTAAAAGAACTGAATTTTATTCAGATAATCCAGTATTACTAGAAGGCATGAACAACAAGAACATGGTGTGGGGGCGATACAGCAATGGAATTCTGGGGATGGAATTCTGGAAATCAGGTTAAAGGAAGCAGGCTTTATTGCAAGCACTAAAGATAGGCATTCGAGCATTTTACAACCAGGAGCTGATCAATCCCCAGTGAACAGGTTTAGTAAAAACAGTAGATGCCTGTACACTAGTGAGAGGCAATTTTATCTGTCAATCAGGTGATAGACATAGCTAATCTGCAAAAATACATTGGTGAGAGTGAATCTCTGAAGAGAGATTAATAAGGTGGAAATGTCAGGAATCAGTGAGGAATTCAAATAGGGAGTGAAAGGAAAGGAAATATCAAGGGTATGATCCTAAAACAAATTAGATGGTGTCCCGTAAGTAGTGGAAATGTTATTTCTGTACAATTAGATACATTTCTGTAATGAGAAACATGATATATTTCACTAGAAATTAATAGCATTCTCAATTATCCCTAAAAAGTATATAATTGGTTGTAAATATATGGTTAAGAGATATGCAGCAGAGTGTGGTGCCCGGGGACACTAGGATCACTTTCCAAAACTGTCTTCCCATTTATTACTAGGGTCCCTGTCATTCCAAGAGTAAACTTTCTAATGAACTCATACTGCAATGGATCTAAATCTACAGGATAATGTACAATAGTAAAAGAAAGAATAATAAATACTTTTGATGAATCAGAACCCTCAGAAATCATTTTTATAACCAAAAAAATCTTGTCTGGCCAGCATGGCTCAGTGTTTGAGAGTCAACCTATGAACCAGGAGGTCACATTTCCATTCCTAGTCAGGGCACATGCCCGGGTTGCTGGCTCAATCCCCAGTAGGGGGTATGCAGGAGGCAGCCGATCAATGATTCTTTTGCATCACTGATCTCTCTCTCTCTCTCTCTCTCTCTCTCTCTCTCTCTCTCTCTCTCTCCCCTCTCTCTCTCTGCAAACTTGAGCATGTGCCCTGACTGGGAATCAAACTGTGACCTCCTGGTTCAAAGGTCAATGCTCAGTCACTGAGCCATACCAGCTGGGCTCTAGTGGTATTTTTGATTGAACATTCTACAATGAACTGGGCAGCTTCTCTCTCTCTCTCTCTCTCTCTCTCTCTCTCTCTCTCTTCTCTCTCTCTCTCTCTCTCACACACACACACACACACACACACACACACACACACACTCTCACCTGGAGCAAATGTTAACAGTGCAGAGGTTGAAAACTCCAGTATTAAAAGTGCTACACGGTTGTGAAACATCTAGACTTAATACACATGCTTTATACTAAGATGTCTACTGTCCGCAGCTTCCTTTAGCAACATGACCTCTCGGTGTGATGCATTTTAGGTTGCTCACAGTACGTGTCATGTACTAGTTCACTTCTGAGACTAAACCAGGCTGTTAATTGGATTTCACTGACCAGCCTGTACTTTAATCATCTGCACATTTAATAACTGAATCAAAGGTTTGACAACTTTATGTCGTGGGAAGGTGCTTCTAATTCCAGGTGACAAATCATAAATGGCTTTATGTGCCATTTTTCTCCCATGTTGATATATTTTCATCTTGGATCATTACTTTCCACAACCACAACACATCTTGGCTTTTTCATGCATCCCTAATGAAGACAATTAAAATCTTTGGTATACATTATATGGATGGGATCTCTTTTTAATTGTTCATTGTTTGCTTTCATAGTGATCAGTTATATTCAATGAGCCTTGACGTTAAAGAGCAGCTTGACGCTCCGTTTTTAATTTATAAATTCAGGGGATCCTGACTATTATTAAAGGTTCAATCAGAGAGTTGGAATCTACTGAACCAAATAAACTGATGATCAAAAACAAACCCAGAGTCATAGAAGCATGAACAGACTGTTGAACCTCAGAGGGAAGGCAGGGGAGGGTGAGTGGGAAGAGATCAACCAATGAACTTGTGTCCATATATGCATAATCCGTGGACATAGACAATGGGGCAGTAAGGGCCAGGGGGTGGGGCAGGACTGGGCTGGAAGAGGTTAATGGGCTAAAAAGGAGGACTATGTAATATTTTCAACAACAGACTTTAAAAAAATAGTTGAAAGACTGGTGATGTTCAACAAAGAGTATTATAAAGAAAATAATATTTCAAATAGCTTCAGAGAAAACTTCCCAAATTAAAAGGGTCTTCTTTGGTCTCAGAAAGCATGACAAGAAACCCAATAAAAATTTATTTATCTTGTATTTTTCTAAAATAAATTGTCTGACATCTTTAAGATTTTATGTTTCCTAAATAACACAAGTTGCTGGAATAATCATTTAAACCTACATCAACTGCCCCAGCCAGTTTGGTTCAGCGGATAGAGCTTCGGCCTGTAGACTGAATAGTCCTGGGTTTGATTCTGGTCAAGGGCACATGCCTAGGTTGCGGGCTTGATCCCCAGTAGGGGGCATGCAGGAGGCAACCAATCATTTATTCTCTCTCATCATTGTTGTTTCTATCTCTCTCTATCCCTCTCCTTTCCTCTATGAAATCAATAAAAGTATATTTAAAACAATAAAAAATAAATAAACCTACATCAATTGAATATAAGAGAAGAAACCATACAAGTGAGATAATAATGAACAACTGACCCTGACCTCAATATTAACATTGTTAAAGAGCAGTGAGAAATGTGCAGCTAAAACAGTATGACAATTGAAAGCAGGGGGTCAATTGCTGCCAGGTGTGACAGATCTGACATTTCAGAAAAACAACTTATCCAGATATCTACCTAGACTCTCTTGATTTTATATGTTGACCATTAAATACCCAGTGACTTGAAACTGTAAGGTCAATCAAAACGTATCAACTATCTGCATTTGGCCGAACATTTTATTTTTCTTTCTTACTTTTGTTTTAATAGATTTAGACAAGTCCAAATATGAAATTTTATATTTATCTCTCTATATAAGAAAGGGATTCAGCTTTGCTGTCGTGGTAGTTAATTTTAGGTCAAGTTGGCTGGACTACAGTGCTCAGATATTTGGTCAAATATTATTTTGAGGGCATTTTGGATAAGATTAAAATTAAATTGGTGTTCTTTGAGTAAAGCAGACTGCCCTCCATATGTGGGTGGGCCTCGTCCAATCAGTTGATGGTCTTAAAAGACCAAAGACAAATCTCCTGGGAGCAAGAAGGAATTCTGCCAGGAGATGGCATTTGGATTGCTAATGAGGCTAAGTCCTAAGTGAATGTGGTCAATATGGGGGGATTCACTTTTTCTGCCCAGACCCCATACCTGTCAAATGGATGCATCATGTTGAGAACAATGGGGCCCTGATTATTCTTGGCTCAGCTCCTGGGGGTCCCACACCAGGAAAAGCAATGAGAAAGAATCTCAGGTAGCCACCCCCCATACATATAATCTTTTGGACAGAAAACCATAGGAATTAATACAAGAAAACGATGATATCTTATAAACTTTCTAAGTTTTCTAGTAATCTTACGGTAACTGTAATCTCATAACAGCCTTTCACGCAAGATCGGAAGGTCAGCCAACTCATTCATGTCAGGTCGAGGAACAAATTTTTATCCCAAAGTTTTCTAACCCTGAGCGAGTTTTAGTTTCAGTTGTTTAGTTTAGGGGTGTGCACATATTGAATACTTTAAACTTAATTCATTTTAGGGGAATGATATACACATTCACTTTCACATGACCAACACTGCCAAACTCATTATCCTGTCATTATGATATATGGATCTTGCATCTCAGTCTTATTGGATGTTTCTTTTTACCTAATCAGAATCTCATGATAATTAATATGGTATCTAGATGTCTCATCTGCCTGGAGATGAGGGATTGAACCCATACAGTTGATTTCATTCTTCAGAACATGTGGTTAATTTATCATTTTGGCACAAACACTCAAACTTTTTAAAATTGGTTATTGTGATGATTGGCGCCATTTATTAGACCTTCGTATTCTTGTTAGATCTATTCATATTTACCTGGTTAATTTTATTTGCACACACACACACACATATGCATTAGAAACCATCTGCCAAAAATACATAATCACCTATGCATATTTTACTTCCTTACTCATTTTCACAAATGTTAAACATAGGCTATCACATTTACTTTTATTTGGTATGAAATTACCATTTGATATTCTTGTGTTATACCTTTGAATTTTTTGCATAGTATTCTGACTTAAGGAACTTACAAAAATGTTTTTAACTAGATGTAGCTACTTCTACAATAATGAATTTCAATTGCTTTCTTTATTTCTCATAAACATAATAGAATTTGGGGCAATTATAAATGTTTCAGACACATCCTACTTTTTGCAAACTAAAACGGTAGACTAAGTCCTAGCCGGTATGGCTCAGTGGATAGAGTGTCAGCTCTAGGACTAAAGGGGCCCAGGTTCAATTCCGGCCAAGGGCACAACCTTCGTTACAGGCGCCATCCTCAGTCCTGGTCCTGGTGCCTATGGGAGGCAACCAATCAATGTGTCTCTCTCACATCTATGATTCTCTCTCTCTGTCTCTCCTCCTCCCTTCCACTCTATTATAACAGTTAAGATGAAATGTTCTAATAAACTTGATAAATATGTCTAGTGTGGAAACAAAAGAGAGACATAATGGGATATACTCTGATGCCAGAGGTCACATGACATGGCAATATGAACTAGTACATGATATTGATAGAAGGTGTGGTCCAAGGAAAAGAGAGCAAAGGAACCACTAGGGCAGTGGTTCTCAACCTTCCTAATGCTGTGACCCTTTAATACAGTTCCTCATGTTGTGGTGACCCCCAATTTCACTGTTACAAATTGAACATAATTAAAGCATAGTGATTAATCACAAAAACAATATGTAGATATATATGTGTTTTCTGATGGTCTTAGGCGACCCCTGTGAAAGGGTCGTTCAACCCCCAAAGGGGTAGCGACCCACAGGTTGAGAACGGCTGCACTAGGGGAAACTTAGCCAGAAGTCAACAGATTGGCAGAACTTTAAAATACATACTTGACAAAATACAGGTGAAAGTTATTGTACGGTTATGCCATGTAGCAATTAAATGTCATCTGAAATGATGCATAGTGTACCCACATGTAGACTTTTAGAAATAATAGATTGATATAATCTGTAGAGTTAGTTAACATGTTAAGAGTTTAATAGAATGTTTTATTTTTTTATGTCAATTTCAATCATATTAAATTAGTACTCTTCAATTATATCTATAAATAGTTCTTGAATAAACATGAATAGATTATAAATTACCTACCAGAATTGACTTTAAATAATAATTCAGTTAAGATTGTTTGGTAACATGCTCTAATTCCTATTATCTTTGTTTGTAGGATAGTTTTTAGTATTTCTCCTTTATTCCAATTTAGTACTTCACTATTTACATTTTATCTAACCTCTCTCGAAAATAATTTATCACGGATGGCCTTTGGGCTGATGAATATTTAAAATTGAGCATCTTTGATTGGTGAATATCAAAAGCAGAAATCCTGAAGGAATTCAGAACGGTTTTCTCACTAGTAGTCTACTCTTCACTGCCAAGAGGGACCAATTTTTACACACAGTTACATCAGATGATGTGACATTTAAACAGCATACAATAACGCACACTGCCAATTCCTAAGTTAAATATCATGAGGATTAATGTAAAATTGGGTCAATCACAAATATTTGTAATTACAATTGTTAGTGCCTTATAAAACAAAACATTACAAGTGATCTCATTTTTGCATTATCATTTAATGTAGGCTAATCCCAACTGACTTATGTCTGTCCTACAAAAATGTATAAATACAAATAACTATGTAGTCTGTGCTTTTCAAATTTAATCACATATACATTTTATATTTATTGTAATAAAACTATACACCCATACTCATGCCCCAGTGGAGATGATGGATATGGATACATAAAAACTCCTATATTTTTCCTTATCGTCACTCCTATCATCACTAATGACTTAAACACCCACAACCCAGGTATGTGCCCTTCAGTGAATGAGCTGCTGCTCTAACCGCTGGGCAACAGAGGCCTGGGCTCCAACTTGGTGTTATTTCTCATCACTAAACCATTAAACCTGAGTAGATCCCACAAAAGACCTGTAGACATGGTCAAACACTGCTGGCAGGAATGAGAAGATGAGAATTTTTCAAGATGAATGCTCCTTCTGGGTCCCTAGTTCTAAACTTAGAATCCTGGCTTATTTGTATCCCTCCAAATACAAATTATTTAAATTTCTTTAGTGTATTAAAGTTTTCCTACCTTGCATCATCCTTTGTAAATGAGCTTCAAGAAAGCCATTCATTCAAATGTTAATTAACATTTCCAACTACTTTGGTTAGAAATGTATTTCTCCAGAAATTGCTTACACATCTATTAAAATAGAAAGGTTTTCAATGAATGAATAGCAGGTATACTTAGCATGAAGAAAACTAAGAAGTGAGACAGCTATAACACTTCATCAGCTACACTCTACAGAAAAAAAGTAAGAAAATTGGTGTATTATTTAACTTACTCATAAAAATTAGCATAGGCTTATATATTCTGGCACCAAAATAAAATATTTCCTGGCACAACTTAAATTTGAAATTCAACCTAGAGTGGAAATACTGTAATTATTTGAATACCTTATTCTGGAGACTAGAAGACGAATCATTTCTATAATCTTTCATATAAGGTAGAAAAGTTTGAAGAGAAAAATTTAAGTTGACAGGAAATTTTATACTTTACTGTTTCTTTAACATCCAGTGACTGTTTTATCAAAAATTAGAACTGCAATCCCAGTTCAGAGCATTCCTTACTTACTGAAATTGGGAAGGAGTCAATAACAATGCCTGAACAATTCATTCAGAATATGAGAACAGTAAGATCCATCAGAGTGAGTCAGAGACAAACACAGGTCAAGAATTCAGAATTTTTTTGGCCTAGCCAAGTTTCTTTCCCTATAAATAGCTTCTAGAACTAAAAAAACAAACAAACAAGCAAAAACAACAAAAAACAAAACAATAAAAAGTAGAACAGATATATAGGGTGTCACAAAAATGTATATACCCTTTGAATAATTATTAATTCCAATGGTTTAAATCTCAAAAGAAAGAAACATTAATTCAGGTATCAAAAAGAGTGTGTATACATTTTTGGGACACCCTGTATTTGGTTTTTCAAACAATATAAAGCATATATGTAAGAAACCAATATAAAGCGTATATGTGAAACAACCCAGTTTACAAAAACAATACTGTTTGATGCTCAACACATTCTATATACCATCATTCAAGTTAGAATCTTTGTGTAATTAATACTAGAATTAAGATCAGTAGCATATTTGGCTTCCTCAAAATATAATGTTGACATTAATAAACAAGATGGATACTGTAGTGGCATCCATACCACCTGTGAATAATATCACCTCTGAATTTCCTTCTAAGATCACTTTTTCTCCCAGTTGTAACCTTTAAAAACTTGTCTAATTTCAAGCTTGCTCAATAATTACAGATTTTCAAACCTGATACAATTCATTGACAAAAATTTTGCAGAAGGCCTTTGTGTGTTGACAAGCATTTGTATGCTGAGGTGAAGATATTGTGCATAACTGATAAAAGAGCAGCTTCTCATGATATCTAAAAATGAGTGAACCTATTTTTTTAAATTAATCCTCACCCGAGGATATTTTTTTTCCATTGATTTTTAGAGAGAGTGGAAGGGAGGGGTAGAGACAGAAAGAAACATTGATGTGAGAGAGACCCATCAATTGGTTGCCTCCCACACGTGCTCCGGCCAGGGCCAAACTCTGCAACCCAAGGACATGCCCTTGACCCTTTAATCTAGGGGCCAACGCTCTAACCACTAAGCAAACGGCCAGAGTGAGGGAACCTATTTTTATGTGGTGATATGCATCTGTTTCTGTAGCTTATGGAGTATGTTTCCTGCTGAAAAAAAGATACGAATGTTCACAAATTAAAAATTAGTAGAAGGCAGATTTTTCCCCCCACTGCTTTTGGATAAGATACTGACAATAAACAGTAGGAGGGAAATCCATCGCATTCCCAATTATAAATAAAATACAAGCATTCTTTCCATCTAGTGCTTAAAAAATAAGACAGTACGTGAATTACAGCAGGATAAAAAACAATTATAAAATTGAGTTTCAATGAAATTGTATGGTTTATTTACTTTTCTTTTTAAAAATTTTGTAGAGTGTTCCAATGGAAACTCAAAGAGATCCTTGCAAATAGTAGGCGCAAATGCATAGGTGGAAAAAAACATATCATGTCTTCTAGTTGTTTGCTAAAACTTATTAGTCTAAGAGATCCAACTAAATTATCAATTTTATTTCAAATAACCAATTAACTCATGTACTTTATTCCACTTTCTATTCAATGTGATTGAAATATTTTTTAAAGGTAGAATTGTTTTGAAAAGACATACAGACAAAGTCTCATGCTGATAAAAAGTGAGAGCTAGCCCTGGCAGGTGTGGCTCAGTTGATTGAGCAGGCCCTGTGCACCCAAAAGTTGTCGGTTTGATGCCCAGTCAGGGCACATGCCCAGGTTGCGGGTTTGATCTCCAATTGGGGTGAGTACAGGAGGCAGCCTATTGATGTTTCTCTCTCACATCCATGTTTTTCACTCTCTCCCTTTCCTCTTTCTCTAAAATAAAGAAAAAGTATTTTAATTAATAAATAAAAGCTAAACATAAGCCCTGAACTCATACATGAAATATAACTGTATAAAGTCATAATGTGAGTCCTAGGGGGTAAATTGTGGCTTAATCTTAGGTAATATTTGATTGTATAGGTCTATATAGATGATTGTAATATAAGTATATCATGAATCACTTACTTTAAATAATTATTTATTAACTTACTTTAAATAATTATTTATTTAAATTACTTCAAGGTGGGGGGAGGGAAGTACATGCTTGGCACACATGTGGCATTTACTACTAGACAGTATTCCTGATTTAATTTCTCAGAAAAATCGAGATTATAGATGCTGTACTAAAGGCACATTAGACTTCACGATTGGGGAAAGTTGGTGAAAAATACTGGCTCTGGATTCAGAAATCCTAGATTTACATCCTAACCCGGCTCTAAGTTTGACCACAATCACAAGCTGTGTGATGAGAGAAAACCATGTCTTTGTAAGAAATAGAACTTTATACAGGACTTTGTATTCCAATGATTCTGGACCCTCTCTTCAGATTCTTTAAAAGAAAGAGTAGTGTAATCAGGATTGTGTTTTAGAGAGATCGTTCTAGTTATAGTGAGGTAAAGGATTGAAGAAGACAATAGGTTGCTGAGTATATCTGTTAGGAAACAACTCAATATTTAAAATGAAGAAGATGGAAGCCTAGCTAATTCAGGGTGATAAGGACAGAGCAGTGGGTGGGTTAGAATAAATTAGAGATATAAAATCAATATTGATGATAGCAGACATTTGTGTACTATTTTAAGATGAGGAAATGGACACACAGGGAGCTTAAGTAACTTTCCCAAGGCCATAGAGCTAAGGGCAGAACTGTGATTTGAACCTAAATAGTTAGCTCACTGAACCTAAATGTTAGTAACCTTATTTGTTATAAAGAATATTAACTGCACATGATAAGTAAAGAACAGAGAGAAAAGGGATGATTTCCATATTTCAGGTTTCAGTAATTGAGTGTATGGTGACGATAGTCAATGAAATAATGATTATGTGTAGGAGAAAACAGTTTGTCAGTAAGTAAACAAATAACTACAGCACACTGACCTCATTCCAGGCATGATTTTAGAGTCTCAGTTTCATGGTGCTTCTCCCTAGAACTTAGGATGAAATACTTTCCAATTGGAGCACACCCATTCTCATGTCAGGGGGAAAAACAGAAGTAACTGAGTCACATACATAATGGTCCTTACAGAATATGCTCAAATTGAACTTGTCAAAGAAAGTGACCTAGCCTAGACTAATACAAGATGAGAAGATTTTTCCTCTCACATTGAGAGGCACTAGGGTAAAATCCTGTAAAAATAGGTCTGACAGAGGGAAGGGAAATTTTTAACAAAAACACGGTCAATAATATAGAGGTAAGAGAATCCCTCTATATTGCAACAGCAAGGGTGAAATGAAAATGTTTCGAGACCGGAATGAGCTGATATGTTCGTGGTGTAAGGAGAAAATGAGTTTAGTTGATTCACACTGAGTTTGAGACAGCTTTGTAGGAAGCTCATACTTGAAGTAGACAGTTAGATATATGGTTCTGATAATTAGAAATAATATTTAAAGGTAGGGAATATAGTTTCAAAGAAGGGTCAGGGATGAAAGGGAAGTAAATAAAGTTATTCATGAAAAAAAGGACTGTGGTTTCAAGGGTGATGAGAGGTAACTGATGATCTCATTTTCAGTTGGGTACTAATTTAAAAAAATGATATTTCCCCCTAAAAGTGCATCATGCATGCTTTACTTTTTAGTATGACTGGGCCATAATTTAAGTTGTGTATACCATTAAGAAGTAGAGGCCCAATGCACGAAATTCGTGGACAGGTAGGGTCCCTAGGCTTGGCTGGTGATCAGGGCCAATCGGGGTCTTCCAGCTGCAGGCCAGGGCCTACCTTTCCCAGCTGCCAGCTGCCAGCCTGGGCCTGCCTTCATTCCGTGACGCCCCCTGGTGGTCAGCACATATCATAGCAAGTGATCGAACTCCCAGTGTCCTGGTTGAACTCCTGAGGGGACACTTTGCATATTAGCCTTTTATATATATAGATA
>NW_027224204.1:0-14872 GCF_028538775.1 Myotis yumanensis
CTTTCTTTTTTTCAGATATCACAAAGCAATGTTGCTTATGTCCAACATCTGAAAATGTCTCTTTACTATATACCTCAATGGGGGGACGGGGGGAGGAGTGGGGCGCTGGAGAGCTAGTCTGGTGCCATTATATCCTGAAACAGAAATCACACAGAGACAAATTGAGACAAATTTTGACTTCTATTAGAGATAAATCAATTTTCAAAAATGTAAGTATTTTGCTAAAGGTTACAAATCATCATTGGAGAAAAGTCACATATCCCAAGTATCTGTTGCCCAAGGTAGCCTTACAAGAATATGCTCCCACTTCAGTTAAATGGGTCTACCTCAGCTTCTTAGAATCTTAGAATAAAGCACTAGACAAAAGTTATGGCCCTTGAAACACTGTACTATAATCCAGTGAACTGGCTATAAAGAACCAGTTAGATATGGTACCTTAGTGACATAATATATTGTTTAAGGTTAATATGCCTATAAAATGTTAGATATGTGTTACAATGAAAGCACATATTTATTTATTTATTTATTTATTTATTTATTTAATTTAATCCTCACCCGAGTATATTTTTCCAATGATTTTTAGAGGGAGTGGAAGAGAGAGGGAAAGACAGAGATAAGTATTGATGTGAGAAAAGCACATCAATTGGTTACCTCCTGCACAAGCCCTGACTAGGGCCCAGGCCGGGGAGGAGCCTGCAACGGAGGGATGTGCCCTTCACAAAAAATGAACCTGGGACCCTTTCTGCAGGTTGACACTCTACTCACTGAGAGCCAAACCGGCTGGGGCTGAAAGCACATATTTTAGAGTAAGTGTATACTTAATTCAATCACTCCTGATTTCAGTACCGTACCTACATGCAAAACGTTACAATCACAATTAAATAATTAGGAAAAAAATACACGGTACAATAGTCCCAACTATAGCAGTTAAGCCTCTGGAATTATTAATTGCATTCATTGCCATTATTAAATAAATCATTGAGTCTTTTAGATGGGGAAGGAATTGAAAAATGGAATAGGACAAAGCAAGCATTCTGACATTGAAGAATTGATATAAGTGCTATTAATAAGTGCTATTTGCTATACAATTAAACCTATTTTTACATAACACCTAAGATTAATATAACATTATAAAACACTTAAGAGAATACAGAACACATAGAAACCATTTATTAAATGCATACCCTTATGAACACATCGTCTATTAACAATTTTTTTCTCAAGGTTAATTCCAATGTAAATCAGGATTACTATGTTAAAACCTTTTATTCCAAGGAATGACTACCATAATAATTATACACATTTTTTACCATAGCATATGAGGCGATATTTATTTTTATAGCTGTGTTAGTTTGAATGGTGATATATACAATTAGTTTCTACCTTCAGGATAGCCACAATGTGTGTGTGTGTGTGTGTGTTTAATATTACCATTTAGACCATGGTATTTGAAAATATTTCAAAAGAGGTTTACAATTTTGATACCATTTACCCATCTTTTTAAAAAGAAATGTATTCCATCTTTTCTAAGATTGAACTCAAATGACAAGGATAGTAATGGAAGCCACTTATCAGCCTCAAAAACGTCACTGCTACAGAAAACACCTTTGATTTGCTCCACAGTTTCTAAAACTTGTGATATTCTTGGAGGGGGCTGAAAGAGAATATTTCTATGCTTCCAAATTCAAGAGAACTTGAATACAATAATAGAAAGAAGAGGAAAAAAAAAGAAACATATATCATGCATTGGTGTACAAAGGGCCCCTGTATTTTAAATTGTAATGAGCTGAAGTAATAGATCAAGTGGAGTATACAGCTGTGAGGGAGGGTGAGAAACAGCCATATTTTAAAAGTAAATATTGGTGTAATAAAACAAAAAAGCTAGGAGGCTGATGTGATCATAATACATGTCATAGTTTCCAAAGAGAATTTTATTTCCATCAAATTAAGAAGCATAACTTCAGAGTAAGTGCAGAAATTAAAATTTTATAAGGGTCAGTTTAGTCCAGTATCCACATGCTGTAACCACTCGATAAAATCACATTTCAATTTTACTAACTTGGGCAGAAAGAATGGAAGTACTGTACTATATAAAATAAAAGAAGTAAGTGGTAAAATTGAAGTGACCCTCCTACAAAAAGAAAAGTGAACAAATATTCCTTCTGGGCTATTTCATATTTCTCTTATCTAATACTTAGAAGTTTATATTTCTCAAAACATTTTAATTCTCTCTCAGACACACACATTTTTAGAACTTTGACTACTTACAAAATTCCTGTGAAATACCAAGAGAAACTGGACTATTTTAATTTCTGTTTTATAGAATGCAAAACTGAAATCCAGCCCTGGCCAGTGTGACTCAGTTGGTTGTGGGTTGAATTCATGATGAGGGCACATACCTAGGTTGCAGGTTCGTTCCCCATTCAGGTCACTTGGGGCACATATGAAAGGCAACCAATCCATGTTCTCTCTTCTTCTCTCTTCTCTCTTCTCTCTTCTCTCTTCTCTCTTCTCTCTTCTCTCTTCTCTCTTCTCTCTTCTCTCTTCTCTCTTCTCTCTTCTCTCTTCTCTCTTCTCTCTTCTCTCTTCTCTCTTCTCTCTTCTCTCTTCTCTCTTCTCTCTTCTCTCTCCTCTCTCCTCTCTCCTCTCTCCTCTCTCCTCTCTCCTCTCTCTCTCTCTCTCTCTCTCTCTCTCTCTCTCTCTCTCTCTCTCTCTCCCCTCTCTAAAATCATAAGCATATCCTTGAGTGAGGATTGAAAAACAAACACAACAAAAACCACTAAAATTCAAACAAGTTAACGGTTTGTCTTGTCTTCATAAAACTGTAGTCAATAAATCATGGACAGGCATAAGAGATGAACCAAAGGACTTGTATGCATGCATATAAGCATAACTAATGGACACAGACAGTAGGGGGGTGAGGACATGTGCTGGGGGGTGGGAGCAGCTGGGGAGAGGTCAATAGGGGAAAAAGGACACAGATGTGATACTTTCAACAATAAAGAATTTTCTAAAAAAGAAACCGTACCTAAGTGCACTGTGTCCCTGTGACATTCTTTTGAGGTAATAAAACTATTATAATAATCATACAAAAATAAATAAATAAGTCACGAACAAAAATCAGCCCAGATTTTTTGTTTTGTATTATTTTTCATTACCACAGAAAAGGGTGATGTTATAAAAAAATCCCTGCCTACTACATGAGGACAAACACTTTTCTATCTCATCATTTCATGGTCACAATACCATGTGGCTGTCAGAGAAGATACACTTTGTTAATGAGACATCTTATGTAATTTGCTGGAATTTCCATGGGTAACTACCAAGTCAGAACAACAATATCCACGAGTGAATTTAGTATGAAGGATCAGTCTCAATGGGCTTAGGAGTTTTATGAAAAAATAAGCCCTGAAGGAGGCAATGCCTTGCATGGCATAGAGCCCTTAACTCCAGCTGGGGCTTCATCTTACCCTTATAATCCCTGTGTAGTGAACTACCATGGACATTCTTGCATCATGATTTTGACTTTGCAGTTTTCATATTTGAGCCTACTCTTAGTTTCATATTTTGTGGTAATTTTGAAGAATCTGTGGTAATTTTATAGAAATGTAAGAAAGTGAAGAAAACAATATGGGTAAAATAATTGTTTTTCTTTTTCTTTTGATGTCAAGTATCTCTTATATCTACTGTATATCTGATGTGGTTATGCAGTGCAGCCATGGAGGTTAGTGAAGAGGAACTTCCCAAATGACAAAGCCAAGTCTTTTCAGGATGCAAGTAAATGTTTACTACATTTAAAAATATAACCCAGTAATCCCACTTCTATATCCTAAAAAGCCAGAAATACCAATCAGAAAGATCATATGCTCCCCTATGTTCATAGCAGCACAATTTACAACAGCTAAGATCTGGAAACAGCCCAATTGCCCATCAGTAGATGAATGGATTAAAAAACTGTGGTACATTTATACTATGGAATACTATGCAGCTGTGAAAAAGAATATCTTACCCTTTGAGTCAGCATGGAGGGACCTGGAGAGTATTATGCTAAGCAAAATAACCAATCAGAGAAAGACAAGCATCACATGATCTCATTTATATGTGGAATCTGATGAACAAAAAGATCAAAAGCATGTAACGGACCAACTTATTTCAGAGGGAAAGAGGAGCATGGATGGGAAAAGATTAACCAATGAACTTACATGCATATATGCATAGCCCATGGACAGACAACAGTGAGGGGAAGGGCTGGGGAGGGGACAGGAGGGGTGTAGAGGCAGCCAGTGGGGGGCGAGAGGGGACAGCTGTAATACTTTCAATAATAAAAACAATAAAAATAGACTTTTAGTGAAAATTCACCTAATATAAATGAGCAAAGAAGTCCATTTAGATCAACTCCATAAGTTATTCTTATGTAGGTAATTGTTTTTTTAGCAATGTGTGTTTGTGTGTGTGTGTGTGTTTAATATTCTTCACATTTGACTTAGAGCAGGAAGCAGAAGGTAGCAAGAAGGACCTGGAACATTTTCCACATGCCTGCATGAAGTTCTGAGAATCCTTGAAATTTTAGAAAACTTTTTGAATGACTTCATTGGAAAAGATAGTAAATATACATTGAAGTTGCTAGTACTGATTCAGCATCTGTTTTTCCCCCCAATCCAAGTTGAGTTATTTGGGAGGATAGAATATAGCATGCAATTCCTATATGCAAATGCAGAAAGTTAGGGAGTATTCAATAAGTGCACAACCATAGTTGTGAAATCTCCAAATTGGCCTATGCAAGTTGCAATGAGAGCACATTCCCTATCTCTGTGGTGTTTGACAGGCAGGTAAAAGAAATGGCCACTAGATAATGGCATGCATAAAGGAGACAGGTATTTCAGAGAAAAAAACATATATAGAATGGAGAACAATTTAGAAAACATAGAAGTAGTGAGGACAGAGCTGATTGAAGTCAGTTATACTTCTATGGAAACTTTAGTTCTTTAATTAGAATAAGTTCCAAAAAGTGGAAGCATTTTTTCAGTCCTCCTATGGTTCAGAGTAAATAGTTAGATATCGTTTACCTTAGCACACTGAGCAGATGAAAAAGAATCCACAAGCTTATAAGACCAAAGTGGTCTCTTCTTCAAACAGAAAGCCTCTGGTGACAGCCAGTGTTGTTTGCTTTCTGAGAATTGCAGGAGGTTAAATGAATCAGACGGTTAATGGAAACTAATTTCTCCAGAGGCAGATACTTCCAGAGAGAACCTCAACCACAGATGAAAAAATTCCACCTCCAGAATCCATTAAAATACAGCTTAATCTAAATTATTATCCTTCAAACTCTGTAAAAGTAGTTTTGTTCAAAATCAGAAAACATGAAGCCATTCACTAATTCTGGTTGAATCCTTGAGGAAAAGAATCTTTACTTGCCTAATGTCAGGACTTGACACTGGATCCACAATGAGCTAGCGAATCAATATCACATTAACTACACCTATAAATAAGTGATTGTTTATTTACAAAACATGTGCACAGCCTGTTCTGTAAATCAATCCTTATCCTCTAATGGTAAGCTGTACTAATCATAGTGGAACAGTGAATACAGAGAGTAAGGTCTCATTTAATATCACAGCTATAGTATTGGTACTAACAGCCTAGAAGTCTCCAATCAATCTATTGAAATCTTATCTCAGCTTTCTGTCTAGTATAGGTTAATAATCTAATGACCCTCTTTAGAAACTTTTTAATACTGTAATCTCTCTAAATTGGTATTCTTAAAGAAGATTATTCATATAGATTATCAAGATTATTAAGGTTGCTTAATATTTGCCAGTGTCTTAGTGAGAGCAAAGACCTACTTCCTTCATATTTAAATGAGACTACTTCAGAGGTAGAACATATTTTTAGTAACTGTTTCTTAAGCAGTAACAATATAAAACTATGTTCTAACATTTAGTTTCACAACCAATAATAAGCAAGTTTGCCAGATGAGATCTGCATTAAGTTCTTAGTTGACCACATACAATAATAAAATCCAAAGTGGAGCTGAAGAAGTGGCTATATAAATGAATTTAAGAACATCTTACTATCTAAATTAGCCATGGGATAGTGATATTCTTTCAAGCATTTGATTTGTTAGAAAAGATAACCCAATCATTCTGAACATCCCAAATCCCATTTTAAACCTGGAAGTGAAAAAATCTCTCATTCATATTTTTCTATTACAAGGGTTGAGGGACAATTAAGTGTTAATTAGTTGACTTCTCACATTTGACTTAGGTAAGATTTGATCAAACAACTAAAAATTAAGTCAAGGTTCTAGAAAAAAAGACCCATGTCTCCAGGCACAACTCTCAGGCTGCAGTCAAGGCCTGCATCCCCTGAAAATGATGTTGAGGTCAAATGTAATAGCACTGGATGCTAAATTGAAATGCCTCAAGACAGCATGTAAGTGTAACTCAAGGTATCACACTGCCCCAGTAATTCCAGTACAAAAATACTTTGGTGTACAATGATATGGAAAGTATATGGAAAAATCGTATTTAGGAACTGCATTGGTCTGCTCAGGCTGAGACAACTCAGTGCTACAGACGGATGGCTTAACCCTTTGAGTGCCAACCAATATCCTAGGAACTATGCTAAAATTGCCAAGGCATTTTGAGTTAAGGTTTTTAATTTTTTCCCCAAATAAAGAGTGAACTACTAGCATCTAATAGTGACACTGCAGGAGGAGCGCGATCTCCCGGCACTCTAGGGCTTAAACAACAGAACATTGTTCACAGTTCCGAAGGCAGGAAGTCCAAGATCAAGGCACCAGCATGGTCAGTTTCTGTTTTTTTTTCCCAGAATCTTATTGTGTCCTCACATGATCTCCTTTGGACACTGGAGTTGGATAGAGAGAGAGAGTGAGCACAGGCAGGAGAGTGAGAGATGGAACTCTGATATTTCTTCTTTAAAGGCACTAATCATATCTGATTGGGGATCCACCCTTCTGACTTCATTTAACCTTCCTTAGAAACACCATTGCAAAATTCAGCCAAAATGGGGGTTAAGGCTTTAGCGTATAAATTTGAAGGAGCCACAGACATTAAATCCATAATGGAAACTACATGATTTTTATGTAGAGCAAGTATATGCACCTGCTTGGGAGAAGAGACAAGATGGTTGTTCCAATCATTGAACTTGTCTCTTTGAACAACCTGAAATACTTAAGTGCTTATGCTGCATCTAGTGGAACTAGCTTAATCTAAGAAAATAATAGTCACTCTGTGTCAAATTTTCATTTTAGGCTACCTTAAAAATAAAGTGCAACTCACTGCAGCTACACAAATCTTAGAAAATTTCCAAATAACTTCCCATTTTAATATGGCCTGATTGTCAGGTCAGTTACATTTATATATACTTTTATATGGCTATTAGACAACTATTTTTCTCTAACATTGTGAAATGGATTGAGTAACTGAACTAAGTCAAAACAATTCAACATGTGAATGTAATGTTTTCTAATAAGGAAAATGACAGAAAGTAGAAATTATTAGAAATTTCACCATGGCTTTTATTTCTTACTTTGCATAAAGAAATTAGGGCAGTCATGATATTTTATATTAAACAGAATGATTTCTCCTATGACCCTTAAAACAGTTTATGAGAACCATCTACTCATGATCCAGAGTGACCACTTTAAGATAGTAAATAAAATACTCTCTACCAATGATATAAAAATGGAGATAGATCTCAAACTGGAATTCAATAACCTACTTTTTGAGTTATTCAGGTTAATTGTAAACTCTTGTAAATAAACATGACCTACATAAAATAAAATATGTCAATTATATTAATGAGAGTATTAATAAATATGAATATACACTCTATAAATGTATTGAGCTAAGATGTTACAATGTGATGTGCAGGGTTTAAGTATGGGTACCTCCACCTCTCTATATATGAATTTCCTTATTTAAAAATGAGAATGACCCTTTTTCCTATTTAATAGGATTACTGTGATAAAGAAATGAGATAATACATTTAAAGTGATAAGAACAATGCTTAGCATATAGGAGGTCCTAGAACAATGTTAAATATCATGATAATGTCCATAGTGATCATCATTCCCACTACCACCTCCAACATCATCATCATCATCATCAATACCACCACCACCACAACAATAAGTATATCAGGTGATTTCAGTCTCTGTATTTGCCTTTGGATAGCAAGTAGTCCCACCGGATATATCACAGGCTAATAAGAAAAGAACAGAGGCAAACTTAATGAGCAAATAATCCTTCTCTGTCACTTGGAAGCTAAATGCTATCATGCTCCATTGCACCATTGAAGACTTCATAGCAATTCAAAGAGAAAACTGCTGGGAGAGTGCTGAGTCACCTCTTGGCACAGGTAGACTGAGGAGTCACTCCCACTCTTCCCTTAGTTGATTAAAAATATTAAGCATTGGAATATATGCCTAGTCTTTAGTTTGCATGTATTTTTGTATTATTTACATTAAAATAGTAGCATTTAATCCTGAAAAGTCAATGAGAAATGTTTCACTTTAAAGGCAGAGCTGCCCTAGCTGGTTTGGCTCAGTGGGCAGAGCATTGGCCTGTGAATTGAAGTGTCCTGGGTTTGATTCCGATTCCAGTCAAGGGAAAGTACCTCTGTTACAGGCTCCTCCCTTGCCCAGGCCTTGATGGGGAGCATGCAGGAGGCAACCAATCAATGTGTTTTTCTCACATTGATATTTCTCTGTCTTTGCCTCTCTCTAAAAATCAATGGAAAAATATCCTCTAGTGAGGATTAAAAAAAATAAAAAATAAAGGCAAAGCTATAAACCATATATGTATAAGACATATTTCAATAACAAGAGGAGAATCACTTTTCAAAAAAAGGAGTTTTCTTCTTCTTGCTCTATCCAGTGGTCGGCAAACTGTGGCTCACGAGCCACATGCGGTTCTTTTGCCCCTTGAGTGTGGCTCTTCCTAAGCCTTAGGAGTACCCTAATTAAGTTAATAACAATGTACCTACCTATATAGTTTAAGTTTACAAAATTTGGCTCTCAAAATAAATTTCAATCGTTGTACTGTTGATATTTGGCTCTGTTGACTAATGAGTTTGCAGACCACTGCTATACCCTAAGATAGAGAGGGGAGAAAAAGTGTTGTCTTCAAATATGTGAAATCTTCTCTTTACCATGAATGACTCCATTTTGAGGGAGGTTTTTGCCCAGCCTAAAGAAAATGCCTTAGGACCAATATTCTCATCAAACACAAAGTACCATGATAACAACAATTCTACAATCAGGGACCTTATTTACCTGCTGCTATTGAATACAGTGGCTTTTATTTCTAGTTCATAATATCTTCTTTTTATCTGGCTAGATGCACAGCTCTCTAATTTAACTGTTTTAAATGTCTGTCTGTCCCCATGATTGACAGGGTGGAAAGAGAATTTAAAGTTTTTACTGGCAAAGTGAGTGAATAAGTGTATTTTAGAAGTCAAAGAATTATGATTCAATGTATTACAGGAAAATTATAGCATCTTTATATGAACCATTAGTATTGGTACTGTTTTTGATCATTCTTGACAACAATATTATTTAGTAGAATATATATCAAAATAAAAATCAAAAAACCAAAATTGCTTAAGTAGTAAGAGCAACCTCTAAGATATATCCATCATCATTTTAAGAAGCTTATGATCATGGACTTAGGAAAATTTTAAGTGTTTTTTTCCTAATTCCATAAAATTAAAAGACAACAGATCTCAGCTACCGAGTCTAAATCCAATCTATGCACATAAAAGCAATAGATTGAGTACCATACGCTTATGTCCTTAAAAGTATTCAAATACTAGGTTAATTAAAGTAAATATTATTATATTCTTACTTTATAAATGCTTATTGTACTATTGAATCTTAATAAATATTTAATCATATTAGGAACCAAGGAAGTGACAAAGTCATTTTCCTTTTATAGAAACAGCTTTTTAACTAAAGTAGAGAAATTTTATCTATAAAGGCCAACTGTTCTAAAACTAGAGTATACAGAACCCATAATCTTTAAGAGACCTCCAGAGCAGTATCTACATTAGCATTTAAATGGAGTAATATTTTTTTGAAACCAGTACCTCTGTTGAAATAATATGGTAGGTTAACAGAAAACAATCTGTTGAGCTACAATGTGACATTTTTTCAATAAAATACATAATCTACTTCTAAGAAAATGCCCCAAATATATTTAATCCATTGCTTTTTTTTAATTTGAATTCCAACTAAACTTTCTATTTCTCACTCAGGAAAATTTCTTCAAAGCTCTTCTCGATTAGAACCAGTAAAACTGACAGGTATGTGTGCTTCTATGTAAGATTGCATATGTGTGTAGCTATAGATAAATCCGTGCAGTTTCTTTAACTAAAGTTTGTATTATGAGAAAGGAGGATTGAAGACTAAAATTAGATATGCTTTTGACAGTGCTCTTCAAGCTTTCCATAGAAAACTAAAGTGACTGTTTTCTTTCTAATTTAATTTGATGTATAGGTCAGGGTTTGAGTTGTCTTTTGTATATTGTGCGGACAAGGAAGTAGAAATAGTTCCTTTATTGACTGAGAAAGGAAAGAAGGAACGTGTGCCCATGTATGTGTGTGTGCACGTGTGTGTGTGTGTGCAAAAGCAAGTGTGTCATCCTTCTTGGTCCCCACCTCTTATATTGTCCTCCTTTGCCTAATGTATAATTTTATTTCTTGAAACAAAGATTTTTAAATACCAAATTTCATAATACTAAATTTTCCAGGGACTAAATATATTTAATAAGTAAAAAAAATGAATAAGGCTAAATATTAAATTGGTTTCTTTCAAATAAAACTGTAAAAACGATTCTAAATAGAAAGTATATAAATATCATAGGTGATCTATTTTTTTAAGAAGTATAGAAATTTCAAGGCCATATTATTCAAATGAGTTAAGCAATCGATTTGTCGCATGCTATTACTAGAGTTTATATTTGCTCAGTGAGATTTATTCAGAATTGCTGGAGGTTGTCTGTTGGACATTAGATGTGAATTTGAAACAATGTTCAGATGGATTGAATACAAAGAAAGAAATGGATTTAATTTTCTTATCTTTGCTATCATTTCACCATCTAAATACTATATCATTTAGAAGTTTATTTTTAGTTCAGTGTGTTTGGCAAAGTGTTTCAATTCAAAGCACTATGGATAATTTTATCATAGCATTAAGAATTGTGAGTCTATGTTCCGAATATCGAACAAAATATAATGAAAACATTGCATCCTCCAAAATTCTAACCTCAAATTAGGTATACGAATGACATCTTATTGTTATTTTGTTGTGTTTATTTTTTAAAGCAATTAACAATCCTGACACTCCTTACTTAAAAAATGAGACAACTGCTCAATTCAGAAAAAGCTGTTAGACGATGCATATAATTGAATGACATTAAGTAATGACCCCTGGTCTGTTGTTTAGGGATAAATTATTCTTGGTTCAGTAGGTCATACTTACTCATTTTAACATTTTAACATAGAAAAGTATGTATTTTAGAAGGTACCATAGTTATTTAAATGTTTCAGGAACTAGACATAAATAGTGATCACAGTGATTATATGCACCAACTTAATAATATTAAGAGCTCATTTCATTTTTTTTAACATTGTGCCTAGATCCTTGCACAATTAAACAATAAAGACATTAGACTGAGGTGGCTCTAATGCCAAATCAAAACCTAAGCTGGAGTCAATTCTGTATATGCACTTTAGCGGGGAAAATGAAATTTGAGAACTACCAGTCATAAACAGCAGTCAGACTTTCCCAAATAAGGCAACTATTTCAGCTACAGCCACTCAAATAGCTTCCTTGCTTTGCTTCTGATTCTGCAGATTTCAACAATCAGATGGAGCAGATAGTATGCATGCCTTTCTTTCTTCTCTTTTCCAAGTAGAATATTTTATTCCTGTTTTTTTTCTCCTGTTCTATCATTGCATATTTAGGATATGTGTGTGTGTGTGTGAGTGTGTGTGTGTGTGTGTGTGTTAGAAATAATCTATAATTATTCATAGATCACCTTCCTGAAAAGAGAACTATATGATACAGATTAAATTGAGCTTCTGGATTTGATCTGTGGAGACTGGATGATGAGACTTGGTATTGTCACTCGTTGGTTAAAAGTGAGGGCATGCCAGGATAGAGAAAGGAGATGAAATGCAATATCCAAAGCCTGAGACGGAGGAGATGCACAGGAGGGGCATCTGACCCTCATTAAACCATGCCATTAACAAGAAATGGTTGTAAGGCACTGAGCTTTGGGGGTTTATTAGAGCAATTATTATGAATTATCCCAATTAACACCACAAATACTGGTGACAGTATTTTTTTTACTGGTGTTTAGAGCAAAATAACCCTTTTTGAAAAGTAGGATAAATATATGTAATTATTGTAAACTCTGAATATTTAGAGACTTAGAATTCTCTGTACATAGCAATATGGATACTAATTAAAGAGTATGTTCAGCCAAGAACATGAAGATGTGAACATGAATAGCATGAATTGGGCACAGAAGATCAGTAACAGGAGATAAATTCAAAACAAAAGAGAACAGAGTGAGTTAGTGTCGAGTTTTAAAATGCCATAGTTAGGAGGAAATTAAATTATAATATTTCAACCCACATAGCCTATCATTTGAATGTTTGTGCTTATGTAATTGATTTAAAATATCTAGATCCTACCATTACTCTTAGGTTGGGATTTTTTTCTCAATTTATATACATTGTATTTCTTATTATAACTTCCACTGTTCCCAATTTTAACATTTTCATTAACCTTGTCATTAAAAAGTATTCCAAATATTATGAACTGTTATCTGGTAGACCACATCTGATATTTGCTCTTGGGATAATATTACCAAATTGGTCATAACAATACTGTCAATAGTGTACACTAAAGAAGATCATTGTTCACTGTCCATTACACTCTAAGATGTTTAAAGATTTTTAAGGGAAGTAATATTTCATAAGTGTAGAATTAATCTTATGACTAATACATCTTATCTTTTATATTATTTTAAAAAGTGTTATGAGACAATATAAAGCAATTCCTTGCTTTTTCAATGAAATACCCCAAATGCCTAAGCAATATTATAGTTTGTTCCTATATAATATATGCTCATCAACAGGAAACAGGGCACACATTTCATACTTCTCTGCTCTCTTTTCTAGCAATATCCATTGGTTCTGACAATGATCAGCTCTATTATTTTCTCTATGATAATAACATCATTCTTTGACATTGTCTCATTCAGAAGCTCATATTATTGTCCAGGCTATTTGCTAAAAATATGTTACTAAGTCTTCCTTTGGAGCATTTGGAATAGCCTGGTTTAATTGTCTAAGAATATACACAAAAGCAGAACATGCAAAGCCATACCCAGTATCTGAACTGAGGTCACAATCATTGGGCTAACGTGTTAATGGAAAGTGGGAAACTAATTCAGGCTTCTGTTCCTTCCATTTCTTAGGTTCATTAATCTTGCTTGTGGTGAGAATAGAATGGAGCTTGACAAAAAATAAAATAAAAAAAGTTCATTGTAACTATCTTTAGAGGACAAGGAAAACAGAACATTAAGTTAAATATTAAAGAAATTAACAACAAAATCATTGCTTTCATCTCAGATTATTCTTTCTATGTAATTTGAACCATTTTAAGACAAGATGCCTAACTAAAATGCAGCTTTGGATATTTTGATTCCTCTTTTGAGTCACAGTTACCAAAGTTTCATTGTTTGGAACCAGGGAATTTGTGCCCACCACCATAATTTGTGAAGTTTAAAATTGAATCGTGCTTTAATTTGTGCTATTTTTTCGCAAGCATTGCAACATCCTCCAAAGAAAGCTATTATTACTCATTTCTTATCATTTTTTCTTCTATGCAAGGAAGGCTGATGCTCAATGGGAAAAAACATGTCCATAAAGTCAAGGCATTTAATAATTCCTCAGTTATTATATTGGTTTTAATAATGATTTTACTAGAAGACAGTCCTGAACTTACTTGAGAAATGGAGGTTTTTAGAATTTAAAACTTGAAATATAATAGCATAATTTTATTAAAAGGTTTGCTTTTCAAGAAGCTTAAGGGTTAGAAGAAAATGGATAAATGAGATTCTCACTATTGATGATTTAATGTGCCATCTGGTTGAATGAAAAAAAAAGGCATGGTATTTTAAAGTGTATGAAACACAACTGTTCCTTTTTTGAAAATACTATTTAATAGCAACTACACAAGTATCTATCAATATAATTCACACAATGTAAGTTCTATGATAGGAATGGGGTCTTCTATGGCTCATTGTCATATTTTCAAGGAAATTAATACCACAAAGTAGATGCCTGATTAATTAATGCCATTTAAATATTAAGATATTTGATGGATAATAGGAAAGAGCAATGGGCTTAAGTTTCTATAAACTCAGAGTTGTATTCTACCTTGCACGATCTTATCAGATGAAAATACATCGACTGGTCATCAATTTTCTGACTTATAAAATGAGGGATTTACTGTTCAATTTCTATAGCAGCTTGAATACTAAAGAAGTTCTGGCTTCATCCTCAAGATCTCCACTTCCAACAATATGTGGTTGATAATGACATGACTCCTCATCTAATGGCCAACTGTCACACTATAGACATGGTCTTCTTCCCTTCTCTTGCCCTAACACCTGTCAATAAATATATGTTTGGCCCCAACTGGTTTGGCTCAGTGGATAGAGCGTCAGCCTATGGACTGCAGGGTCCCAGGTTCAATTCCAGTCAAGGGCATGTACCTTGGTTGCGTGCACATCCCCAGTAGGGAGTGTGCAGGAGGCAGCTGAATTGATGTTTC